>NC_053393.1:346456017-346631723 GCF_905171765.1 Bufo bufo | reverse complement strand
GGATAAAGCCATCGATATGCCAGCTTATGGTCTCTTAGGACATCTAATAAAGGCTTTAAAGCTCGCCTTTTCTTAAGTGTCATCTGTGATAGGTCTTGGTATATAGTAACTTTGGTACCTGCATAATTAAGATGCGAGGCTGACCTTGCCTTGTTTAAAATCTGTTCCTTGAGCTGGAAGCTGGAGAGCCGGCAAATAATATCTCTCGGTTATTTCTCGCCGGGTTCGGAGGGTCGCTGAGGGGGTCTTAGGGCCCTGTGCACTCTATCTAGTGTGAGGTCATTTGTTAGGTCTGTGCCCAATAGGTCAGCAAAGAACCACGTACGGTTTCCATTATGGCATCGGGTGGTATAGACTCTGGGAAGTTTGAGTCTCAGGTTGTTCCGCCTTCCGCGATTGTCCTGGTCCTCTACCAGGTTGTAAAGGTAGTTGTGAGTACTCCAGGGTATTGGAGACTGCCGATTGAAACATGAACATGGAGGTCTGTGATGTTTCCACCGCCTCCACTCTATCACTTAGCTGTTGGAAGTCCTGCTTGAAATCTTTTAGCTCCTGCACCAGGGTGTCCAGTGCTACAGCTAGCAGTTGTCTTATGAAGGCTCTGGACACCAGTAAGTTGTCTTGTGGTGCCAGGATCCCTGCATCACTGTCGTCATCTCCCTCCGAGTCTTCTGTGGCTTCAGGCTGAGTTGGTGCATCACCTCCAGGCTCCATTTTGTCCATGCGCCTCGAGGGGATGGAACCCGTCTTTTTTTACAAATCTATTCAAATCTCCATGTCCGGCTCTAGGGGTATCTCCGGACTTTTCTTTGCTGAGTTTCCCCATTTTGGCTCACTTGAAAAGCATATAATTTCCAGCTCCTAGTCGGTCAACAGCAGAGCTCACTTAGCTGCTTTCATTCAGCTTCGCTACCAGGCTCCGCAAATAAGAATTAGACAGTTCGCGTCTCACTGCAGCAAAGGTGGGCAGAGATTCCTCACCAGTCCGAGAAAAATTGCATCTAAAAGTTGTCAATTTTAGAAAATATTCCTCAACTTAAAATTGTGAAGACATTGAATATCCCACCATTTACAGTACATAATATCATCCAAAGATTTAGAGAATCCATGTGCGCAAGAGACAAGGCTGACGGTTAATATTGGATGCTCGTGATCTATGGGCCCTCAGGTGAAGTGATGGACGAACATCACCCAAGACGTTTCGCAAACGCCCGTTCGCAATCAAATGTATGCGAACCGCGCGTTCGCGGCGGGCCCCATTCACTTTAATGGCAGGCGAACCTGAAAAAACCTTCAGGTCATATTTGCAGCCACCAAATACTTACTAGAAGTGCACAAATAGTCCCACAACATGGACAGTGACATACCAGAGGGGGATCAATGGCAAAAATTCCCACAAAAAATATGTATTTTAATCAGGGGCTATTTTTATGCATCTTAAAGGGAAACTCTCAAAAATGTGCCCTGCTGGAGCCTAGAAATTTTTTATTTTAGACCACAGGAGTACAGGCCCCAAAAATTAGGCATTCACCTGACAGAAAAGAACAAGTGATTATGTGGCTGGAGGTACATTAGGCGTTCACTGAATAACAATTTTACTGTAGGCCAGTGGAGTACAGGCCCCAAAAATTAGGCATTCACCTGACAGAATATAACAAGTGAATATGTGGCTGGAGGTATATTAGACGATCAGTGGATAACAATTTTACTATAGGCCAGTACAGGCCCCAAAAAGTAGGCATTCACCTGACAGAAAAGAACAAGTGATTATGTGGCTGGAGGTATAATTAGACGGTCACTGGATAACAATTTTTCTGCAGGCCAGTGGAGTACATGCCCCAAAAATTAGGCATTCACCTGACAGAAAAGAACAAGTGATTTTGTGGCTGGAGGTAAATTAGGTGGTTACTGAATAACAATTTTACTGTAGGGCAGTGGAGTACAGGCCCCAAAAATTAGGCATTCACCTGACAGAAAAGAACAAGTGAATATGTGGCTGGAGGTATATTAGACGGTCAGTGGATAACAATTTTACTGTAGGCCATTACAGGCCCCCAAAATTAGGCATTCACCTGACAGAAAAGGCATTTTCTGTTGCTGTATCTACATAAGACAAGGGCCATTCTTTGTTCTGGGTGTGGCAAATATGTGTGGGCTGGCATGAGGAAATTCAATTACATGTATCGTCACAGGTGTTTAATTTCTCCGAGATCCATGTCTCATTAATTTTTAGAAATGTGAGGTAGATCACACTGTCGTGAGCTAGCGAGTGCTCTTATCGGCAGTGTTGATCACGAATATTCGAATTGCGAATTTTAATCGTGAATATCAGCTTTTCGAGAATTCGCAAATATTTAGAATATCGCTAAATATATTCATAATCGCGAATATTCGTTTTTTATTAAATAACAGTGTATGCAAATTTTTATGCGATTCTTTTATGCAATTTTTTTATGCCAATTTTCGGAATCAAGAAAATAATGCCTGCAGATCACAAATTCGCAAATTCTCGAATATATGGCGAATATTCACCCAAATATTCGCAAAATATCGCAAATTTGAATATTGCCCCTGCCGCTAATCACTACTTATCGGTAACGATCCCCCCTGCAGCGCTGAACATCCTTTTAGACAGGACACTTGACGAGGGGCAAGCCAAGAGTTCCATGGAAAATTGTGCCAGCTCTGGCCACAGGTCAAGCCGGCACACCCAGTAGTCAAGGGGTTGCTCGCTTCTCAGAGCGTCCAAATCTGCCGTTAACCCAATGTAGTCGGACACCCGTCGGTCAAGGCGTTCCCTGAGGCTGGATCCGGAGGGCAGCAGTCGATGGGTTGGCTGCAAGAATGATCTCATATCCAAAGTGACCAACACATCTTCAAACTGCCCTCTTCTTGCAGGCACGGTAGGATTGGTACCCGCACCTGTTTCGCTGTGGGTGGAAAATCCTCTGCCAGCACCTGCAACAGCATAATGCAGCATCTCATTGCTGCATTCTGCCATCCCTCTGTGGATGGTTGGTAACATGTCCGCCATTTAGTGTTTGTACCGGGGGTCTAAGTATGTTGCCACCCATTACTGGTCCTTGACCTTTATGCTTTTTATACGGGGGTTCCTCTTCAAACATTGGTGCATGAAGGCTTCCATTTGCACTAAATTGGAAGTGGTGGAGCGCCCTGGCTCCTGCTCATTGCCCAGGAGAATGTCGTCCTCGGTCTCTTCCCCCCAGCCCCGAACAACACCAGGGATTCCCGAAATGTTTAAAGTCCCCCTCATTGCCTGCTCTTCTTGCTCCTCCTCCCCCCAGCCACCATCCTCCTCTGACTCCTCTTCAGACTCCTGCTGACTTGTCCCAGATGGAGTAGCCCCCCTGGGAATTCATTCAGCATTGTGACTTCATCATCTTCCTGCTCCTCAACGGCTTGATCAATGACACAAAGCAATGCACGCTCCAGAAAGAAGGCGTAAGGTACGATGTCACTGATGGCGCCCTGGCTGCGACTGACCAGTTTAGTGATCTCATCAAATGGCCACAGAAGTCTGCATGCGTCGCGCATGAGCAGCCACTGGCACTGTAAAAAGAAACCAAGCTCCCCAGAACCTGTCCTGCTGCAGAGTTCGTACAGGTAGTTGTTAACGGCACGTTTATGCTGGAGCAGCCTATCAAGCATATACAAGGTGGAGTTTCAGCTCATCGGGCTGTCACAAATCAGCTGTCTAACGGGCAGGTGGTGTCGCCGCTGAAGGTCAGCAAGGCAAGCCATGGCCGTGTAAGATCTTCTAAAATGGCCAAAGATCTTCCTGGGCTGCCGCAAGACACCCTGGACCCCGGGGTATTTGACAACAAATCGCTGCACAACTAAGTTCAGGATGTGTGCCATGCACAGCACGTGTGTCATTTTGCCCTGTTTCAGCGTGCTCAGCAGATTGGCACTGTTGTCGCACACCACATTACCAACTGTTAAATTGAGTGGGGTTAGCCACTGATCAGCCTGTGACCGCAGGGCTGAAAGCAGTGCAGGATTGGTGTGGCTCTTGGCTTCCAGGCACAATAGCCGCAGCACAGCATGGTAACATCTCACCTGGCACGTCGAATAGGTTCTGGAGAACTTGGAGGGTGCAGCAGAATAGTCGGTAGCAGTGGAAAAGGAGGAGTCAGCCGAGGAGGAGACGAAGGGTAGAGTAGGAGGAGGAGACAAAGAGGCAGGCCTGCATACAATCCATGGCGGTAACACCAAATCCACATGGGTGCCATGGGTTACCCAGTGGGTAGTAAAAGTTATGTATCTTCCCTGCCCGTGTTTGCTAGACCGCGTGTCTGTGGTCAGATGTATCTTGGCACCGACACTGTGTGCCAGAGATACATTCACTTGCTGCTGAACGTCGCCATATAGCACTGGGATGCCCTTCCGTGGACTTTCCATTGTTGTGTGCCAATGGCCACAAATTTTCTACAGGCCTCCTAGTACACCAATTTATATGGCAGTAGTTGGTGGGCTAGCAGTTCCGACAAGCCAGCGGTCAGCCACATTTGGGCCACCGAGGCCTGCATTCTGTCAGATGAACGCGGCGACGGCATGGTGGAAGGTGGAGTGAAGGAGAAATGGGAGGAGAGAGGAGAAGAGGCAGGATGTGGAGTGCCGGGAGTGTGGCTTTGTGGGTTCTGACGGTGTTGCTCCCACTGGGCTCAGTAATGGGAGGCCAGGTGCCATCAACCACTACAGGACCGCCGTACGCAGGATTGTGTCTTTGCGGCGGCCCTGTTATTCTGAGTGGACACACCGGCGCGTCCTCTCGCGAGATTTCCTGTGAACGCGCGCACACAGGCGCGCACGTTCACAGGAACCGCAGGTAAACTAGCTGATCTGCAGCCTGCCAGCGTCAATCGCTGGCAGGCTGTAGATGCGATTTTTTTTAACCCCTAAAAGGTATATAAGACGCTGTTTTGATAACAGCGTCTAATATACCTGCTACCTGGTCCTCTGGTGGTCCCTTTTGCTTGGATCGACCACCAGAGGACACAGGCAGCTCTGTAATAAGTAGCACCAAACACCACTACACTACACCCTCTACCCTGTCACTTATTAACCCCTTATTAACCCCTGATCACCCCATATTAGACTCCCTGATCAACCCCCTGTCATTGATCACCCCCGTCATTGATCACCCCCCTGTAAGGCTCCATTCAGACGTCCGTATGTGTTTTGTGGATCCGATCCATGGATCCGCGGATCTGCAAAACACATACGGACGTCTGAATGGAGCCTTACAGGAGGGTGATCAATGACAGGGGGGTGATCAATGACAGGGTGGTGATCACCCCATATAGACTCCCTGATCACCCCCCTGTAAGGCTCCATTCAGAATTTTTTTTGGCACAAGTTAGCGGAAATAGATTTTATTTATTTATTTTTTTCTTACAAAGTCTCATATTCTACTAACTTTTGACAAAAAATAAAATCTCACATGAATTCACCATTCCCCTCACGGAATCCAAATGCGTAAAATTTTTTAGACATTTATATTGCAGACTTCTTCTCACGCTTTAGGGCCCCTAAAATGCCAGGGCAGTATAAATACCCCACATGTGACCCCATTTTGGAAAGAAGACACCCCAAGGTATTTTGTGAGGGGCATGGCGAGTTCATGTAAAATTTTATTTTTTGTCACAGAATACCTTGGGGTGTCTTCTTTCCAAAATGGGGTCACATGTGGGGTATTTATACTGCCCTGGCATTTTAGGGGCCCTAAAGCGTGAGAAGAAGTCTGGAATCCAAATGCCCTCCTAAAAGATACTCATTGGAATTTGGGCCCCTTTGCGCACCTAGGCTGCAAAAAAGTGTCACACATGTGGTATCGCTGTACTCAGGAGAAGAAGTGCAATGTGTTTTGGGATGTCTTTTTACATATACCCATGCTGGGTGAGAGAAATATCGCTCTATAATGACAACTTTGTATAAAAAAAATGGGAAAAGTTGACATTTAGAGAGATATTTCTCTCACCCAGCATGGGTATATGTAAAAATACACCACAAAACACATTGCCCTACTTCTTCTGAGTACGGCGATACCACATGTGTGACACTTTATTGCAGCCTAGGTGGGCAAAGGGGCCCAAATTCCAATGAGTACTTTTAGGATTTTACAGGGCATTTTTTACACATTTGGATTTCAGACTTCTTCTCACGCATTAGGGCCCCTAAAATGCCAGGGCAGTATAACTACCCCACAAGTGACCCCATTTTGGAAAGAAGACACCCCAAGGTATTTTGTGAGGGGCATGGCGAGTTCATGTAAAATTTTATTTTTTGTCACAAGTTAGCGGAAAGGGAGACTTTGTGAGAAAAAAAAAAAAATCAATTTCCGCTAATTTGTGCCAAAAAAGAAAAAAAAACTTAGATGAATTTGCCATGCCCCTCACGGAATACCTTGGGGTGTCTTCTTTCCAAAATGGGGTCACATGTGGGGTATTTATACTGCCCTAGCATTTTAGGGGCCCTAAAGCGTGAGAAGAAGTCTGGAATCCAAATGCCCTCCTAAAAGATACTCATTGGAATTTGGGCCCCTTTGCGCACGTAGGCTGCAAAAAAGTGTCACACATGTGGTATCGCTGTACTCAGGAGAAGAAGTGCAATGTGTTTTGGGATGTCTTTTTACATATACCCATGCTGGGTGAGAGAAATATCTCTCTATAATGACAACTTTGTATAAAAAAATGGGAAAAGTTGACATTTAGAGAGATATTTCTCTCACCCAGCATGGGTATATGTAAAAATACACCCCAAAACACATTGCCCTACTTCTTCTGAGTACGGCGATACCACGTGCGTGACACTTTATTGCAGCCTAGGTGGGCAAAGGGGCCCAAATTCCAATGAGTACTTTTAGGATTTTACAGGGCATTTTTTACACATTTGGATTTTAGACTTCTTCTCACGCATTAGGGCCCCTAAAATGCCAGGGCAGTATAACTACCCCACAAGTGACCCCATTTTGGAAAGAAGACACCCCAAGGTATTTTGTGAGGGGCATGGCGAGTTCATGTAAAATTTTATTTTTTGTCACAAGTTAGCGGAAAGGGAGACTTTGTGAGAAAAAACTAAAAAAAAAATCAATTTCCGCTAATTTGTGCCAAAAAAGAAAAAAAAACTTAGATGAATTTGCCATGCCCCTCACGGAATACCTTGGGGTGTCTTCTTTCCAAAATGGGGTCACATGTGGGGTATTTATACTGCCCTGGCATTTTAGGGGCCCTAAAGCGTGAGAAGAAGTCTGGAATCCAAATGCCCTCCTAAAAGATACTCATTGGAATTTGGGCCCCTTTGCGCACCTAGGCTGCAAAAAAGTGTCACACATGTGGTATCGCTGTACTCAGGAGAAGAAGTGCAATGTGTTTTGGGATGTCTTTTTACATATACCCATGCTGGGTGAGAGAAATATCTCTCTATAATGACAACTTTGTATAAAAAAAATGGGAAAAGTTGACATTTAGAGAGATATTTCTCTCACCCAGCATGGGTATATGTAAAAATACACCCCAAAACACATTGCCCTACTTCTTCTGAGTACGGCGATACCACGTGCGTGACACTTTTTTGCAGCCTAGGTGGGCAAAGGGGCCCAAATTCCAATGAGTACTTTTAGGATTTTACAGGGCATTTTTTACACATTTGGATTCCAGACTTCTTCTCACGCATTAGGGCCCCTAAAATGCCAGGGCAGTATAACTACCTCACAAGTGACCCCATTTTGGAAAGAAGACACCCCAAGGTATTTCGTGATGTGCATAGTGAGTTCATGGAAGTTTTTATTTTTTGTCACAAGTTAGTGGAATATGAGACTTTGTAAGAAAAAAAAAAAAAAAAAATCATCATTTTCCGCTAACTTGTGACAAAAAATAAAAACTTCCATGAACTCACTATGCCCATCAGTGAATACCTTAGGGTGTCTACTTTCCGAAATGGGGTCATTTTTGGGGTGTTTGTACTGTCTGGCCATTGTAGAACCTCAGGTGCTCAGAAAGTCAGAGCTGCTTCAAAATGCGGAAATTTACATTTTTGTACCATAGTTTGTAAACGCTATAACTTTTACCCAAACCATTTTTTTTAATCAAAGACATTTAGAACAATACATTTTGAGAAAAATTTATATAGAAATGTAGTTTAAAAAAAAAAAAATTTACAACTGAAAGTGAAAAACTTCATTTTTTTGCAAAAATGTCGGTAAATTTAGATTAATAACAAAAAAAGTAAAAATGTCAGCAGCAATGAAATACCACCAAATGAAAGCTCTATTAGTGAGAAGAAAAGGAGGTAAAATTCATTTGGGTGGAAAGTTGTATGACCGAGCAATAAACCGTGAAAGTAGTGTAGTGCAGAATTGTAAAAAGTGGTCTGGTCATTAAGGGTGTTTAAGCTAGGGGAGCTGAGGTGGTTAAGGCAGTTGTTCCTAGGTGAGTGTTGGGCTTACCACGAATTATGCGTTGACAGCACAGGCTGCAGATGGCAACACTATTGTCAGCATCTGACACGTTAATAAAAGTCCACACTGCGGAGCCATGTTCCGGCGTCCTGGGAGCGCAAGTTGTTACCGTGCATGGTGGATGGCTCGCTCCAGATACATTTGCATTCTGCTTTATGCCTACTGTGCACTGCGAGTTGTGCCTGCTTCTCCTCCTTCTACCCCCTATCTGTTGCTCTGTCTCTCCCTCTGAACTCGCCTCCTCTTTCTCTCTTGTGGGCACCCACGTGACATCCATCGACACGTCATCATCGTCACTTTCACCACCACTGACAATAGAGATCTCGGAGTAGTGAGCAACAGTGGGGACCTCCATCCTTGGGCTGATCTGGGTACTGTCATCAGACCACTGGGTAACGGCCGTTGCTACCTGCTCTTCCAGATCCGATGCCAAGAATGGCTGTGCATCGGTAAGGTCTGGGAATGGATGGGAAAATAATTCATCTGACTCGAGTGGAGGGGTTATGGTGGTGGTTGTGGTGGTGTCTTTGGGGGTACACACAGCAGAGAGTGAGGCGGGTGCAGATACAGAGAGTGAGGAGGGTGCAGAAGCGGAAGGCTGAGTGAGCCACTCACCCAACTCTGGTGCGTCCTTTGAGGTAATTGCACGCACCTTCTGCAACTTCCCTCTTAGGCTCCGGCCTGGTGCATCTGCCCGACTTTTACCACCCCTGCGGAACTGCCTGCCTCTTCCTCTGTCTATAAGACAGAGATACGAGGGAAAAAAAGAGGGGATTAGTCACAGACCCTTTTTGGTGTAAAGAGTCTGGGATATCCAGGCAGGGCGCCAAAAAGAAGGAATGTTAGTGTATGATGTAAAATTCGGGTAAAATACGGGTGTGTTTAATTACTGGAGAGGTGGTAGGCAGCCATAGGTCTAATGTCCAGACAGGGGTAAACCTGAAGTGGACATAAAGCAAGGATAGGACAAAAAACGTAAGAAAAACGACCTGTATAGGGCGCCAATTGCCTCAAAAGTAATCGCCTACTTGTGGTAAAAATTGTTAATTAAGGGGTAGCTTTGATAAGATTGTTTAAAAACACGTTTATAAAAAGGTGCAGAATTACCTTTTAAAACAGTAATAGTAGTTGATTAAAATCGCAATGAGAGTATAAATAAAAAACTAAAAAAATTTTTGGTAAAAACTTACTTCACCCAGGAGGGGCAGAGTGGGATAAAGCACATAACACCCACTCTGCTTCCTCCTGCGCCTGGATCGCCTGTAAGATCGTCCGGAAATAACGGCAGTCACAATTGGAACATCTGGTTAATTTCCTTTTTTATTGTTTAGCACAGGGTAGGGGTAGGAGTAGGCTCAATGCGTTTCGGGTCACTGGGATCCCCTTCATCAAGAGCATAAGTGCATCGTCCATAATGACAGGTATTTATACAGTAAAAAGGAGCCAAAAAACGGCGCCAAAAAAACGGGAGGTAGCGGCGTCACTTCCGGTATGTGTTCCACAGTGGAACGCATTGTAGCCGGCTTAGCTTGGAGTTGTTTCCGGTTTGAATTCCAGCGTGGAACGCATCGGGACACATCTCGGCTTATAGTAGATTAGGTGTGTGAGCCGGGAGGGGAAGCGACGCCGGCTTAGCTTGGAGTTGTTTCCGGTATGCGTTCCAGCTTGGAACGCACAGGGACCGAGGCAGCTCAGGGATCGGCACGAAAGTATATGGGCTTGTTGTGGGATAATGTGGGTAGGTATAGGGATATTATAGAGTGATATCCAGGGGCATAATATTGGCCAGGGAAAGAGAATTGGGTGTGGAGTATACCGGAAGTGGTATGGGTTCCGGTGTGCGTTCCAGGGTGGAATGCACCACAGCTTCTCACAAGGATCATAGTGGAGAATTTCGACTGCATGTCTGTATATAGGGGGGGGGATAGGGGTTGGCAATTGTTCATCTGCAAGAAATTGCAAAAAATCATATAATGCATATTGATATATTTTGACCAGGGCCTTTGGACCGGAGGTGGCTGTTTTTTTTTAAACAACATATAGATTTGGGGAGAATCGGGAGATTTGTGATGTTTTTTAGATCAGCAGTAGAGTTGAGCGAACACCTGGATGTTCGGGTTCGACGAGTTCGGCCGAACTTTCGAAAAATGTTCGGGTTCGGGATCCGAACTCGACCCGAACTTCATCCCGAACCCCATAGAAGTCAATGGGGACCCGAACTTTTGGGCACTAAAAAGGCTGTAAAACACACCCGGAAAGGGCTAGAGGGCTGCAAAAGGCAGCAAAATGTAGTTAAATCCCCTGCAAACAAATGTAGATAGGGAAATGATGAGTTAACATAAAATAAATAAAAATTAAACAATATTAATTGGAGTGAGGTCCCATAGCACAGAATCAGGCTTCAAGTCACCCACCAATGGAGAAGGTCACTTACTATTATTTTGACCACAGCACCCAGACAAAGGAGAGAGGTCCCACAGCAGAGAACCAGGCATCATATCACCCACCACAGGAGTAGGCCACCATTTAGTTACTTTGACCCCTACACCCAGGAAGAGGAGAGAGGCCCCACAGCACATATTCTGGCATCATACTAACCACCACAGGAGAAGCCACCATTGAGTTACTTTGACCCCTGCACCCAGGAAGAGGAGAGAGGCCCCACAGCACATATTCTGGCATCATATCAGCCACCACAGGAGAAGCCACCATTTAGTTTATTTGACCCCTGCACCCAGGAAGAGGAGAGAGGCACCACAGCACATATTCTGGCATCATATCAGCCACCACAGGAGAAGCCACCATTTAGTTACTTTGACCCCTTCACCCAAACAGAGGAGAGAGGTTCCACATCAGAGAATCAGGCATCATATCAACCACCACAGGAGTAGGCCACAATTTAGTTTATTTGACCCCTGCACCCAGGAAGAGGAGAGAGGCCCCACAGCACATATTCTGGCATCATATCACACACCACAGGAGAAGGCCTCTTTCAGTGATTTAGGCCTTTGGACCCAGACAGAGGAGAGAGGTCAGAGATTAGCTTCATATCCCCCAGCACAGCAGAAGACCGCTTTATTTGACTTAGGCCTCAGCACCCAGACAGAAGACAGAGGTAGCATGGCAGAGGTTATGGCTTCATGTCACCCGTTAGTTTAACCGGCCACTTTCATCTGGTTAGGCCCCGGCGCCCAGACAGAGAAGAGTTTCATTCAACTGTGGGTTTCATAAAATTTGTATCAAATAAAGAAGTGGCCCGTAGCACAACAAGACATGTTTTAGGCAGTTAATAAGGACTACTCTGCACAAGGGAGGGACAGGTCCTGTGGGATCCATGCCTGGTTCATCTTTATGAAGGTCAGCTTGTCCACGTTGGCTGTGGACAGGCGGCTGCGCTTGTCAGTAATGACGCCCCCTGCCGTGCTGAATACGCGTTCAGATAAAACGCTGGCCGCCGGGCAGGAAAGCACCTCCAAGGCATAACATGCTAACTCTGGCCACGTGGACAATTTCGAAACCCAGTAGTTGAATGGGGCCGAACCATCCGTCAGGATGTGGAGGGGTGTGCAGACATACTGTTCAACCATGTTAGTGAAATGCTGCCTCCTGCTAACACGTTCCGTATCAGGTGTCGGTGCAGATAGCTGTGGCGTGGAGACAAAACTTTTCCACATTTCTGCTATGCTAACCCTGCCCTCAGATGAGCTGGCCGTGACACAGCTGCGTTGGCGACCTCTTGCCACTCCTCTGCCTTCACCTTCCACCTGTTCCCCTGTGACATGTGGGAATGCTCTCAAGAGCGCCTCTATCAGCGTGCGCTTGTACTCGCGCATCTTACGGTCGCGCTCCAGTTCAGGAATTAAAGTGGGCACATTGTCTTTATACCGGGGATCCAGCAGGGTGGCCACCCAGTAGTCTGCACACGTTAAAACGTGGGCAACTCTGCTGTCGTTGCGCAGGCATTGGAGCATATATTCGCTCATGTGGGCCAGGCTACCCATGGGTAAGGACAAGCTGTCCTCTGTGGGAGGCGTATCGTCATCGTCCACCGTATCCCCCCAGCCACGCACCAGTGATGGGCCTGGGCTGCCACCCCGCTGTGAACTTGCGTCATCCTCGTCCCCCTCCACCTCCTCCTCCTCATCCTCCTCGTCCTCCAGTACAGTGCCTTGGCTGGCGACTTGTGAACCTGTCCTCTGCTGCTTAAACAAACCTCCCTCTGAGCCACTTCGAACAGACTGGCCCGAAAGTGTTAGAAACGAGCCCTCATCCTCCTCCTCCTCCTCCACCTGGGCCACCTCCTCTAACATCATTGCCCTAAGTGTTTTCTCAAGGAGACATAGAAGTGGTATTGTAACGCTGATAACAGTGTCATCGCCACTGGCCATGTTGGTGGAGTACTCGAAACAGCGCAGCAGGGCACACAGGTCTCGCATGGAGGCCCAATCATTGGTGGTGAAGTGGTGCTGTTCGGCAGTACGACTGACGCGAGCGTGCTGCAGCTGAAACTCCACTATGGCCTGCTGCTGCTCGCACAGTCTCTCCAGCATGTGCAAGGTGGAGTTCCACCGGGTGGGCACGTCGCATATGAGGCGGTGAGCGGGAAGGCCGAAGTTCCGCTGTAGCGCAGACAGGCGAGCAGCGGCAGGATGTGAACGGCGGAAGCGCGCAGAGACGGCCCGCACTTTATGCAGCAGCTCTGACATGTTGGGGTAGTGGTGAATGAACCTCTGCACCACCAAGTTCAGCACATGCGCCAGGCAAGGGATGTGCGTCAAACCGGCTAGTCCCAGAGCTGCCACGAGATTTCGCCCATTATCGCATACCACCAGGCCTGGCTTGAGGCCCACCGGCAGAAACCACTCGTCGGTCTGTTGTTCAATACCCCGCCACAACTCCTTTGCGCTGTGGGGCCTGTCCCCCAAACATATGAGTTTCAGAATGGCCTGCTGACGTTTACCCCGGGCTGTGCTGAAGTTGGTGGTGAAGGTGTGTGGCTGACCGGATGAGCTGGTGGAAGCAGTGGAGGAGGAAGCCGAGTAGGAGGAGGAGGCTACAGGAGGCAGAGAATGATGCCTTGCGATCCTAGGGAGCGGAAGGACGTGCGCCAAGGAACTGTCCGCCGGGGGCCCAGCCGCCACTACATTCATCCAGTGTGCAGTTAGTGAGATATAGCGTCCCTGGCCGTGCTTACTGGTCCACGTATCTGTGGTTAGGTGGACCTTGCCACAAATGGCATTGCGCAGTGCACACTTGATTTTATCGGACACTTGCATGTGCAGGGAAGGCACGGCTGTCTTGGAGAAGTAGTGGCGGCTGGGAACCACATACTGCGGGACAGCCATGGCCATCAGCTGTTTGAAGCTGTCTGTGTCCACCAGCCGGAATGACAGCATTTCAAAGGCCAGCAGTTTAGAAATGCTGGCGTTCAGGCCAAGGGCTCGAGGGTGACTCGGGGGGAATTTGCGCTTCCTCTCTAAGGTTTGAGATATTGAGAGCTGAACGCTGCTGTGTGATATAGTGGAGACGCTAGTTGACGGTGGCGGTGGTGGTGGTGTCGGTGGCACATCCTCTGTTTGCTGCTCGGCAGGTGGCAACATTCCTCTCGAGGCGGAAGCCGAGGCAGCAGCGGTAGAGGGAGCAGGGGGAGCCTCAGCGAGTGCCTGGTTTTTAAGGTGTGTACCCCACTGCAGTTCATGCTTTGCATGTAGATGCCTGGTCATGCAGGTTGTGCTGAGGTTCAGAACGTTAATGCCTCGCCTCAGGCTCTGATGGCAGAGCGTGCAAGTCACTCGGGTCTTGTCGGTAGGACATTGTTTAAAGAAGTGCCATGCCAGGGAACTCTTTGAAGCTGCCTTTGTGGGGCTGGGTCCCTGTTGGCGATGTCCAGTAGCAGGCGAACTCTGGGGGCGGCGGCTCGTCTGCTTTGGCCCCCTGCTCCCTCTTTGGCTTCGCTGTTGTCTCGGTCTCACCACTACCTCTTCCTCTGAACTGTGAAAGTCATCGCCACGACCTTCAGTCCATGTGGGGTCTAAGACCTCATCGTCCTCTGCATCGTCTTCCACCCAGTCTCCCTCCCTGACCTCCTCCTGTTCAGTCTGCTCACTGCAAAAAGACGCGGCAGTGGGCACCTGTGTTTTGTCATCATCAGAGAGTCGGTGACTCTGCTGTGGTGGTATTCCCATGTCCTCTTCATCTGGAGACATAAGTGGTTGTGCGTCAGTGCATGGTATGTCTTCCTCCACTGGGGAAGGGCTAGGTGGACGCCCCTGGGAAACCCTGGAAGCAGAGTCTTCAAACAGAAGAAGAGACTGCTGCATAACTTGTGGCTCAGACCGTTTCCCTGATATGCTTGGGGATGATGTGACAGACTGATGGGCTTGGTTTTCAGGTGCCACCTGTGCGCTTTCCGCAGAAGACTGGGTGGAAGACCGTGTGGTGAACGTGCTGGAAGCACTGTCGGCCACCCAATCGATTAATGCCTGTACCTGCTCAGGCCTTACCATCCTAAGAGCGGCATTGGGCCCCACGAGATATTGCGGTACATTCTGCCGGCTAGTTGAGGGAGTTCGTTCCCTACTGTGTGCGCCTGGGGCCGAACGGCCACGTCCTCTACCAGCAACAGAGGCTCCACGGACACCACCACGACCGCGTCCTCGTCCCTTAATAGTATTTTTCTTCATTGTTGCGATTCAACTCGCACCACAATGAAATATATTATTTTTTATAAGCAAAATCCCCTCACTGGAATACTTTCAGTCTTTTGACTGTATGGATTACAGATGGAATGACTGTTATATGTGAGTACCGCTTTCTTTGACAGATTCTAGTATGGGTACATATATGTTTTCCCAACCCCAGCACATTAGTTTGCTAATTCCAGATGTATGAAACGCAGGCCTAACTGTATCTAGTATATTGAACGCCAGATAAACTAACTTGGCCTTTTTTAAATAAAAAAAAAATTCCCTCACTGGAATACTTTCAGTCTTTTGACTGTATGGATTACAGATGGAATGACTGTTATATGTGAGTACCGCTTTCTTTGACAGATTCTAGTATGGGTACATATATGTTTTCCCAACCCCAGCACATTAGTTTGCTAATTCCAGATGTATGAAACGCAGGCCTATTTGTATCTAGTATATTGAACGCCAGATAAACTAACTTGGCCTTTTTTAAATAAAAAAAATTCCCTCACTGGAATACTTTCAGTCTTTTGACTGTATGGATTACAGATGGAATGACTGTTATATGTGAGTACCGCTTTCTTTGACAGATTCTAGTATGGGTACATATATGTTTTCCCAACCCCAGCACATTAGTTTGCTAATTCCAGATGTATGAAACGCAGGCCTAACTGTATCTAGTATATTGAACGCCAGATAAACTAACTTGGCCTTTTTTAAATAAAAAAAATCCCCTCACTGGAATACTTTCAGTCTTTTGACTGTATGGATTACAGATGGAATGACTGTTATATGTGAGTACCGCTTTCTTTGACAGATTCTAGTATGGGTACATATATGTTTTCCCAACCCCAGCACATTAGTTTGCTAATTCCAGATGTATGAAACGCAGGCCTAACTGTATCTAGTATATTGAACGCCAGATAAACTAACTTGGCCTTTTTTAAATAAAAAAAATCCCCTCACTGGAATACTTTCAGTCTTTTGACTGTATGGATTACAGATGGAATGACTGTTATATGTGAGTACCGCTTTCTTTGACAGATTCTAGTATGGGTACATATATGTTTTCCCAACCCCAGCACATTAGTTTGCTAATTCCAGATGTATGAAACGCAGGCCTAACTGTATCTAGTATATTGAACGCCAGATAAACTAACTTGGCCTTTTTTAAATAAAATAAAAATTCCCTCACTGGAATACTTTATGGCTTTTCACTGTATGGATTACAGGTGGACTGGTATTAGTAGGGGTGACACAAGCACACCCAAGTCCCTGATGTAGGATTTTATTGGCACAGACCACTATTACAAGTGATTAATGGACGTTGGGAGAGATTGTGCTGCAGCACTAGTCCCAAGATGGCCGCCGCCTATCAGCCCAGTAACATGTGCCACAAAATGGTCTGCACAACCTTTAAAAAAAATAGCCTTGGACTGTGCTGCTAAATCGCTATTGGTCTGAATCCCAGGTGTAGATGTCTGACTTGTTTGGAGCTTTGGAATGCACACTGTGGCAGCTTCTGCTGCAGCACTACAAGTCGCAAAATGGCGGCCGGCGGTCAGCCCAGGTACATGTGGATGGAAAAATCACTCTGGCCACTCTAAAAATAGCCAATCCCTATCAAAAAAGCAGCTCAGCTGCAGTTGTTCAGATGAATCACAGGTGGAGGAGAGAAATTTGCTTCCAGTTATTCAATTATGCCTGCCTATTCTCGCCCTAGCATCAGCTGCGTCTATCCCTGTTCTATTCACATCGGGAGTGAGCACGTCCCGACGTGCGCACAAGCTTATAAAGAGGCTGAGTCACATGCTGCACTTGGCCAATCACAGCCTTGCCAATAGTAGGCATGGCTGCGATGGCATCTTAGGGCAAGTAGTATGATGCATGTTGATTGGCTGCTTTGCAGCCTTTCAAAATGCGCCAAAATACATGCCGAACGACGAACCCGAACCCAAACTTTTACGAAAAAGTTCGGGTTCGGGTCCGTGTCACGAACACCCCAAAATTCGGTACGGACCCGAACTATGCTCGAACTGTTCGCTCAACACTAATCAGCAGGTAACATCTCCCTAAGTGTATATGCATATGGAAACATACATGTACACAGGGAGAGGGAAGGGGGGATGTTCTATAGATGGAAAATGAATGAAATAAAAGTGAATTGAATAAAAATGAACTGTAAGGATAAAATAACATTTAAAGGAAAGTATGATGAATCAAATGTGTATATTTTGCGGGATAGGGGAAGGAGAGTTGCTTAGATTATATAAAGATCATGCAGAAATCATAAACGCATAAAAGGCGATCTGTATGTCAGTATCTTGGAACAAACAAACATATTTTTGTTCCTAAAAGGACATGTGTGTATACAAATGAAGGGCTACACCCTAAACATTTAGTCGCGTCGAGCTCAATAAAAATATCGCTCGAGGAGCACTACATAATAAAATATATAAAAAAATACAGAGTGGATAGGAATTGTTAAAATTTTTTATAAACAATATATATTGTAAATATGGGATAGATAAAAGGGTATTAAAATAGAGAAAATATTATTTCATATATTTCATCCGAGGGTTAAAAGTGAACCGTAAAGATGTGTTGGTTATGCGCGGAATGGATGGATCTATGATGGTTGTTTTATGGATCATATTGGGTGTTTTTGGGTGATTTTTTTATATATATTATTTTTTATTTTTTTAAAAAATATAAATATATATATATATATATATATATATATATATATATATATATATATAGGTGTATTGTTAGCGACATGGTGATTGGAGGTTAATAATTTGAATATTCCATTGATTTGTTGAGTCCAAAGGGTGTTAGAGCGATAGATCCAATCCATTTCCTTCCGGCAGAGTTGTTGATATGAGGTGGTTATATGTTCTATAGGTGAAACTTTTAGTGTTGATGGGTCCTTGTTATGTTTTTCTGAGTAATGCCGTGACACGCTGTGGGTTAGAACGCCTCGTCTAATGTTAAAGCGATGCTCGTTCATTCTTTCCCTTACTGTTTGTGTGGTTCTACCAACATATTTCAGTTTGCAAGGACAGGTTAGTAGATAAACCAAATTTTTTGTACCGCAATGTAAATCTTGTTTTATGTTCCATATTTCCGTAGGGGCCTCTTTTGGTGCATCAATAGATAGTTCTTTGGTACCATGAGTGATCATGGTGCAGCATAGGCACTTTTTGAGTCAGCATTTCCGTATTCCTATCAGACTTGTGTCTCGAGTGGTCCCAAGTGACAGAATCACTTTTTTCGTCTCTATTTTAGGGCAGGATGGAGCTATTAAGTTTTTCAGGGTTTGGGCTCTTCTGAATGTGAGGGATGGTTGTCTTGGTAAGGAGTCTCTTAGGATTGGATCCTTCAGGAGGATGTCCCAATGTTTATTTAGTATCTGTCTGATATTTTTATGTTTCGCATTAAAACGGGTAATGAGGTTGTATTGGTATTTCTCGCTGGTTGTGGTTTTGGGTTGGGTCGATATAAGAGTGGCTTTCTGATTTAGGGTGCACACCTTCTTTGCGGTAGCATTGACTAGTCTTTTAGGGTACCCCTTTTCCTTAAATCTGTTTTTGATAATCTCTAGTTGTTCCTTCATTACTTGGTCACTGGAGCAGTTTCTTCTAATTCTTTTCATTTGACCAAATGGAATGTTATTTTTCCATTTGGAGTAGTGACAGCTGGAATATTCGAGGTAGCTATTCGCATCGACTTTTTTGAAATGCAAATGGCTTCCTGGGGGTCATGTTCAGAGCTAAATTGTAGGCCCCAACTATTGGTGTTAAGTTCCTTGATGAAGTTGGCTAGTTCCTCCTCTTGTCCATCCCAGATCATTATGATGTCATCAATATATCTTTTGTAAAATATAATCTGATCATGGGAGAGGAGGCCTAGCTTTTCCTCAAAAAGGCCTACAAATAGATTGGCATAGGAGGGCACAAATTTCGTCCCCATTGCTGTCCCCTTAGTTTGTAGGTAAAATTTCTAATTGAAAGTGAAAAAGTTGTGGTGAAGAATAAAGTGGATGGATTTGAGGATAAATTCCTTTTGGACCTAGGGCATTTCCTGATCATTGAATAGAAAATGTTTAATTACTTGCAGGCCTAATTCGTGTTGGATATTGCTGTATAGGGAGCTTACATCTAATGTTACCCAATGGTAGTTAGTTTTCCATTGGACCGTATCTAGAATGCTGATTAGATGTGCGGAATCTCTAAGGTAGGAGGGAAGTTTGATAATATATTTTTGCAGAAATTTGTCCACATAAGCGGACAGATTGGATGTGAGGGAGTCGATGCCGGATATAATCGGTCTGCCTGGAGGATTTACAACGAATTTGTGTATCTTGGGTAAAAAATAGAAACGGGCTATTGTGGGATGGTTATTGTAAAGGAATGCTTTTTCTTTCTTATTGATAATTCCCGAAGAGAAGCCAGAGTCTATTAGTGACTGGAGATTTTTTTTAAAAATAGGTGTAGGGTCACTTGGAATGGTCCTGTAGTAGTTGTTGTCCGTCCGACAGGATTCTATTAGATTCTGCAATTGTAGCTGTGATCCATAATAACGACTCCCCCTCGCTTATCGGTGTTCTTTATGACTATGTCGCCATTGTTCTTTAGGGCCTTCAAGGCTCTTTTCTCATGTGTTTTGAGATTGAGCGGATGTTTATTGGATTGAGCTTTGGTTAGGGTTTTGAAATCTTCGAGGACTAGATTAAAAAAAAGTTTCTAGATGGGGGCCTCTACTTCCTAGAGGGTAAAAAGAGGATTTGGGTTTCAGATTGGAAGGTATAGAAGGTGGTTCGTTGGAGGTGACCATGCAAACATCCTCAGATTCAGTGAGACTGGTGGTCTCAGAGGTGTGGATTGGGGGATCATGTTCTCAGTCGGTGAGGTTTTTGATGGAGAAGTGTCTTTTAAGGGTTAATCTTCTAATAAACTGATTCAGATCAACGAATAACTCGAAGGGGTCTGGATAGTAGGTGGGGCAAAAGGAAAGGCCTTTATTTAAGAGTAGTAGTTCATCTTGTTTTAGGGGATATCTAGAGAGATTGAAAATTCCATTGGTTTTTGGTGTGGTGGTTACGTTGGTACTGGGTGGGCTAATGGAGGGGGATGGGTTTAGGTGTTCAGATTGAGTGTGTTGGGTGACAGACGCAAGCTTTTAGTTTTTTTGTTTTTTGGTGTGTCTATGTCTGCCTCCTTTGCATCCTTCCTCTGTCTGTCATTTTCAAAATTACCTTGTGCCAAAGTCCCTAGAGAAGAGCAGTATTTGTGGAAGCAGGTATATCGCAGGCCGCAATCCGTATTTGGTGGAAGCTGATAAATCAAACCCCTTAATCAGTATTTTGTGGAAGCAGGTGTATCACAGGCCTCGATCAATATTTTGTGGAAGCAGGTATATTGCACCCCTCAATCAGTATTTTGTGGAAACAGGTATATAGAACCCCTTAATCAATATTTGGTGGAAGCAGGTATATTGCACCCCTTAATCAGTATTTTGTGGAAGCAGGTATTTCAAACCCCTTAATCAGTATTTTGTGGAAGCAGGTATATCAATCCCCTTAATCAGTATTTTGTGGAAGCAGGTATATTGCACCCCTCAATCAGTATTTTGTGGAAGCAGGTATATCGCACCCCTCAATCTGTATTTTGTGGAAGCAGGAATATAGAACCCCTTAATCAATATTTGGTTGAAGCAGGAATCTCAAACCTCTTAATCAGTATTTTGTGGAAGCAGGTGAATCGCAGGCCTCAATCAATATTCGGTGGAAGCAGGTATATAGAACCTCTTAATCAATATTCTGTGGAAGCAGGTATATCAATCCCCTTAATCAGTATTCTGTGGAAACAGGTATATCGCACCCCTCAATCTATATTTTGTGGAAGCAGGTATATAGAACCCCTTAATCAATATTTGGTGGAAGCAGGTATATCACACCCCTCAATAAGTATTTTGTGGAAGCAGGTATATTGCAGGCTTCAATCAATATTTGGTGGAAGCAGGTATATAGCACCCCTCAATCAGTATTTTGTGGAAACTGTTATATCAAACCCCTTAATCAGTATTTTGTGGAAGCAGATATATTGTATCCCTCAATCAGTTTTTATTGGGGCAACAGGTATATCACACCAGTTGCAAATGGCTTCTATTGTTCCAATAGCGCTTGTCCCTCTATATACTTGCGGTATTGCAGCAGAACCGCACACAACTGCTGCACAATACAAATGCACTATATACTGCTATTATGAAGATCTATATAACCTTAGAAAAAATTTACCTGCCCAAATAGATCGGAAATCAAAAATTATAGATTTCTTGGGTTCACTTCCTCTCCCTAAAATATCAGTAACTCAGCAGACTAAGTTAACCAGACCTTTCTCGCAGGAAGAAATAGAATCAGTTGTAAAATCTCTCCCAAACGGGGGGCGGAGCTAGCGCCTGAACTGACTGGTCGCATGCAGCAGTAGCTCCGTCGGTCACATCGGCCATACAGCTTGGTTTTTCAGCTTGTTTGATCCAGGATGGTGAAGATAGGAGGCTCTAAAGCTGGCGATTCCTCCAGCCATCACAGATCCTCGAACAATGAAGGGGAGATGGATACGTTTATTAAAAAAGCAGCCTCTGCCTACGACGCAAGGGAAACCAAGATGGCGCCGACCTCGCCGCGCACCACAGGACACAAACAGACGGAGGCTTTTGACACCGCTCACGGAGGTGAGGACGATGCAGACACCCTGCCTATCTCCCGTACGTACCTCAGAGAACCCCTCACTTCTTCTCTGGCTGCGGCTTTGGAGCCCCTGAGCTCCGACCTCATGGCAATAAAACAGGACGTCCGACATATAGGACGCAGGGTAGAATCGCTGGAGGAGACACAATCTGCTATCATCCAGCACCAAATTGCTGTAAAGCATTACCTCCACATGGTTCAAGCCAACATTAACTTTCTATACAATGCCATAGAGGACCAGGAAAATAGAGGGAGGCGCAATAACCTGCGTTTCAGGGGTATTCCGTAATCCGGTGCCCCAGGGGAGATACCCAATACCATCTTCCAGATATGTCTCTCACTCCTGGGTCCAGACTCAGCTCATGAAGTGCTCCTGGAAAGAACCCATAGGTTCCTGAAGCCTAAACCAGTATCCACAGCCCCTCCCAGGGACATAATCTGCAAGTTCCTTCACTTTCCAGTAAAAGAGGCTGTAATTTACAAGGCTAGGGAGGCAAAATCGGTCAAAAGCCTTTAACAGATTGGCTCAGATCAAAGAGTGTCCCATACAGATGGTCCTCCCCCTTTGGACTCTCTTTTATGCATGAGGGACATAGAATTAACATCTCCTCATTCCAGGACTTGGATCAAGCATTCGAGCATCTGGGGATTGAACCCCTGGTCATACAGAATTGGGACCCTGTCCAGGACTTAGCTGATTTACCAAAACTCCAAATCAACACCCAGAAGACTCACAATGGGAGAATGAGATGAACTTATTCAGCTAGCTGCATAAGGATCCTCCTCTTTGTGTCACACCACCCCTAATTCAATTGCGGCCTCCTTGCATAACTCTTCCTGTCAATCTTCCTCCCTTCAGATTTCTCTGATACTCCTTTTCTGATCCTTTCCTGGATCCCAATTTCTACTAAGGGCAATACAACATGTCACTTAGTAACTCCCCTCCTCTTTCTCCCCCCTTCTTACCTCCTGCTCTCTCTCTTCTTCAACAACTTACTTCTAAAATACATCACAGTAATGTTTTTTATAACTCCTACCTTCTCAAAGAAACTCCCCTGGGAGTCATGCTTCTTACCACTTAATAACCCGCATACATTCTTGCATATATTGTTATGTTTTACTGTTCCTCTTAATTTTGTTTTGGTTCTTAGACATGGGCGGTCTGGTAACAGGCTACTATACCACTCTCCCAGATGGTTGCTGGGGGCCCCCTCCTCTCGGAGTGGCACTCTCCCTCTCCTCGCACCAGCTGATTATATCTATAAGGTCAGATTATCCTTTGCTCCCCCTCTCCTCAACTCCACACTCCAACATGAATGACCTTAGATTAGTATCTTATAATGTTAAAGGAATGAGATCACCTTCAAAGAGATGCCAAATTTTTTCTCACTTGAATAGGGAGAGATGTTAGATCTATAGTTTTCCTTCAAGAAACTCATTTTAAACATGGTAACTATCCGAAATTCTCCTTCTCCAAATTCCCTAACTGGTATCATTGTAGAGCCGGGGGTGCCACCTCAAGAGGAGTTAGTATTGGTTTCCATAAAGGGTTAGCTTTCCAGTACAAGTCCCATACCCAAGACCCCGAGGGTAGATATCTCATCCTAAAGGGCCTGGTGGGACAGACCCTATTCACATTTGTGAACGTATATGCCCCAAATACAAATCAAATTACCTGTCTTTCCTCCCTTCTTTTGCTAGTTGAAACTCACAGAGAGGGGACCCTAATTATAGCTGGTGACTTTAACCTGGCCCTTAACCCTCTTCTAGATATCTCCTCTAAAAGATCCGCTATCCCCTCAAAAGCTCTCAAATTACTGCAAACCAAACTTTTCAATCTCGGGGTATTAGACACTTGGCACTGCCTTAATCCTAGCTCACGTGATTACTCTTTTTATTCCTCAGCAAACAATTCATATAGTAGAATAGACTACATCTTTATCTCGAGAGAACATCTACAGCTCTGCTCCACAGCCAAGATTGGTGATATGACACTCTTGGACCACTCCCCAATATTCTGTGATGTCCATCCTTCCATCAGGTCGGGTAAGAACATTAACTGGAGGTTCAATGAGTCCTTGCTGGGTAACCCTATCTACAAATCTCAGATTGCCTCCATTCTGGATGATTACTTCTCCACTAACAATACCCCAGACATATCCCCCCAGGTTCTGTGGGATGCCCACAAGGCATATATTAGGGGTAGATTGATTGGACTTTGCTCCTTCCTTAAAAAGGAATCAGAGAAAAAGTACACGTCTCTGTTGTCAAAGATACACATACTAGAAAAAGCTCATAAGCAATCCTTACTCGCTCAGCAACTTGCGGAACTCTCTTCTCTGAGAACTGAACTAAAGAACCTTCTGAATGAGCGTTCAGCTAAGTATTTCTTGTCTGCTCAACAGAAATTCTTCGCACATGGTAACAAGGCATCAAAATTTATAATGCAGAGAATTAAACAAAGAAGAGGCTCCCGCCACGTTCAGAGCATCAAATCCCCGAAGGGAGACCTTTTATTTAAAGCAGAAGAGATTGCTGAGCAGTTTAAGCTTTTTTATGAGTAATTGTACAATCTACCTGCCTCTAAGTTTCCAGAACACTCTCAGGGGAGAGAGGCCAATATTAACTCATTCCTGGATTCTCTCCAACTCCCGACTCTTTTCATATCCCAACGTAACTCTCTAATAAAACCATTCACTATCTCCGAGTTGACGCTGGCCGTTAACTCTACCCCCAAAGGTAAATGCCCAGGTCCAGATGGCCTCCCTATATCATACTACTCAATCTTCAGAAACTCCCTCCTCCCCTTCCGACTTCCTATATGCAACCTTTCTATGCTCAACCATTCTATCTCTGCTGATATGACAAGTGCCACCATTACTATCATCCCCAAGGAGGGCAAAGACCCTTCATCATGCTCCAGTTACCGCCCCATCTCACTACTCAATGTAGACGTCAAATTAATAGCCAAGATGCTGGCCACTAGATTACAGGGCCTTTTACCCAGCTTAATCCACCCTGATCAGGTGGGATTTGTCAGGGAACATGAGGATAAGGACAATACTATAAAGGTCTCAAATGCTCTATTCTATGCTTCTTATAAATACATCCCCTTAGTCCTGATTGGCATGGACGCCGAGAAAGCATTTGACAGGGTTGACTGGTCTTATATCAAGTTGACTATGTCTAGGTTTTGGATTCCTGAACCCTACATTAATGCAGTGTTCTCTATGTACTCCTGCTCTTCGGCGTCCATGTCGGTCAATGTAATCTTATCTTCCCCTTTCCCAATCAGGAACGGAACGAGACAGGGTTCCGCCCTTTCCCCCCTCCTCTTTGTCCTGGTCATGGAGACTCTATTACAAGCTCACAGATGGGAGAATGAAATCAGAGTCCTTTCTGTGGAGGGTTCTGAGTTCAAACTTGCTGCCTTTGCAGATGACTTACTGATCCTCACAACAAACCCCTGCAAATCTATGAGTATCATCCTCTCGATACTTAGCCACTTTGGCTCCCTAATCAATTTTAAAGTGAATCCATTCAAATCCCAGGTGCTTCATATTGGCCTTCCACCCCCAACCCTCTCCTCCCTCCAGAGAGATTCCCCATTTAACTGGCACACCCAACAACTGACATACCTTGGGGTAAAGCTTAACCTGTACCTATCAGATTTATTTAAGCTAAACTACAAACTCCTGTTGCTCTCAATAGCCACCCAGCTGGACTCATTGTACTTTCCATACCTATCCTGGTTTGGGAGAAAGAACATCCTTATGTCTCTGGTAATCCCAATATTAACTTACCTGATGCAAGTACTCCCTATTGAGATCCCCAAAACTTATTTTGTCTCCCTAAATAAGCTGATCCACAGATACATATGGCAGGGGAGAAGTCTGCGTATCTCTTTTGACACGCTTATTAAACCTAGAGCCCAGGGAGGTATTGGTCTGCCTAACCCTGAAATCTACATGAAAGCTATCCAACTTTCCAGGGCCATGGATTGGATTAGGAACCCCACTCATAAAGCATGGCTTACCCTGGAGAATGCTTTCCTACACACCCCTGCCCGGGCCCTTCTGCTGACTGACAGATTACCTCCGACACCCAGCACTATTCCCAATTCGCAACACAATAAAGGTTTGGCGGTGGTTTTGGCCAGTGATGGGGCTTTGGCACTACCACCCCACCTTTTACTTTTAAAAGATGTTTTAGCCCTAGCCCCTAAAGAACTAAGTGAAAGATGTCCCATCTCCTTAAGGTCTTCCAGGCTCTCCATCTCTGATATATCACAAGAAGTTGGGTTTACCCACTCAAAAGTACATGCTCATGCATTTTCTTAAATCGGAAACACTCCTCCTCATAAAAAAATACTCCCCCTCTGAGAGAGGTTAACTAGTTTGAGAAGCTGACAGGCAATTTGCTTCCCCCTCCCAAATTAATATCAACAATATACAAGTCTCTCAAGACATCTCCTTCTAGTGCTAAACCTGCTGCAATCGGTCTTTGGGAGAGGGATTTGAAACGGACCCTGTTGACCTCTGAACCTGCAAATATTTTGATTACCCCACATAAGATTTCTAGATGTATTTGCATTCAGGAAAACAGTTACAAAATCCTATTACGCTGGTATAGGACCCCAGACAAGACTTGTCTTTATAAGCCTGGATCCCCAGATGTCTGTTGGAGATGCCATAAAGAAAAAGGTACTTACCTCCACATCTGGTGGTCTTGCGACCCAATCAAAGCCTGGTGGTCGGAAATAATTAAAATCAGCAACCAGATATGCAAGACCTCCTTTCCCTGCACCCCGGAACTAGCTTTGCTTACTCTAGGGGTAGGAGGAGTAAACCCACATAAAGCCTTTCTCTTCTCCCTACTATTAGCAGCGGCCAGAATGCTCTTGCCTTCCCATTGGCTCTCTTCTGAAATCCAAAAAGTAGACCACTGGGTTAACAAAGTTGACCAGATCTATAGATTCGAGGAAATTTCCCACTGGTAGCTAAGATCTAGACCTACTTTCCTTCAGATATGGTCACCTTGGAGAAGTTATAGAGATTTCTCATGATCCCCTTCTCCAACTCATTGCACCTCGCCTGTGCCACAAGATTCAGGATATAGCGTCTGTTCTATTCTAAATGCAAAGATTACCACTACTTTCCCATGTCTAACTGTTGTTGTTATGGTTATGTTATTCCCTGTACAAACTGTATTGCCTACTCACTCCGGTCTATATCGGTCAAGATATACAGTTGCAAGAAAAATTTTGTGAACCCTTTGGAATTATATGGATTTCTGCACAAATTGGTCATAAAATGTGATTAATAAAAACATGGTAACATTTAATTATCTGTGTGTTATTAGTTTAAGCAGACTGTGATTGTGTATTGTTGTAACTTAGATGAAGATCAGATCACATTTTATGACCAATTTGTGCAGAAATCCATATCATTCCAAAGGGTTCACATACTTTTTCTTGCAACTGTATATGTTCTAAAGCTTTTTTCGGTGTGTATTAGTGGGCAAAAAGAAAAAGGGCTTATTAGACGTTGTGTTGTGAAGTGAGAAAATTAAAGCCCTTTTTGACGTGTATTAGTGTAAAAAAAATAATATTATTTGCTGTTCACGGACGCAGTTATATATTCTAAAGCCTCTTTTTGGCAAGTATTAGTGGGGAAAAAGAAAAAAGGGCTTATTAGCCGTTGTGTGGTGAAGTGAGAAAATTAAAGCCCTTTTTGGTGTGTATTAGTGGCAAAAAAAAATGATTTGCCGTTCAAAGCTGCAGTTATATGTTCTAAAGCCTCTTTTTGGCGTGTATTAGTGGGAAAAAAGAAAAATGGCTTATTAGCTGTTGTGTGGTGAAGTGAGAAAATTAAAGCCCTTTATGGCGTGTATTAGTGGCAAAAAAATTTTTTATTTGCCGTTCACAGCCGCAGTTATATGTTCTAAAGCCTTTTTTGGCGTGTATTAAAGGGGAAAAAGGGCCTATTAGCCGTTGTGTGGTGAAGTGAGAAAATGACAGCCCTTTTTGGTGTGTATTAGTAGCAAAAAAATATATTTTTGCCGTTCAGCGGAGCAATTATATGTTCTAAAGCCATTTTTGGCATGTTTTAGTGACAAAAAAATATTTATTATTTGCCATTCAGCGGTGCAGATATACTGTATGTTCTAAAGCCTTTTACGAAGTGTATAAGTGGAAAAGAATAAGGGCCTATTTTACCGTTCAGCGGTGCAGTTATATGTTCTAAAGCCCTTTTTGGCATATACTAGTGGCAAAAAAGGAATGTATAAGTGGAAAAAAATAAGGGCCTATTTTACCATTCAGCGGTGCAGTTATATGTTCTAAAGCCCTTTTTGGCATATACTAGTGGCAAAAATATATATATTTGCAGTTCAGCGGTGCAGTTATATGTTCTAAAGCCCTTTTTTGCATGTATTAGTGGCATAAAAAAAGTATTTGCCATTGTGTGGTGAAGTGAGAAAATTACAGTCCTTTTTACAGTTATATGTTCTAAAGCCTTTTGTGGAGTGAATAAGTGGAAAGAAGTAAGGGCCTATTTGCCGTTTAGTGGTGCAGTTATACTGGTATGTTCTAAAGCCCTTTTTGGCGTGTATTAGTGGCAAAAAATATATATTTGCTGTTCAGCGGTGCAGTTATATGTTCTAAAGCCGTTTTTCGTGTGTATTAGTAGCATAAAAAAAGTATTTGCCGTTGTGTGGTGAAGTGACAAAATTACAGCCCTTTTTGGCGTGTATTAGTGGCAAAAAATATATATATTATTTGCCGTTCAGCGGTGCAGTGATATGTTCTAAAGCCCTTTTTGGCGTGTATTAGTGGCAATAAAATATATATTATTTGCCATTCAGCGGTGGAGTTATATGTTCTAAAGCCCTTTTTGGCGTATATTAGTGGCACAAATAAAAGTATTTGCTGTTGTGTGGTGAAGTGAGAAAATTACAGCCCATTTGGCGTGTATTACTGGCAAAAAAATATATATTTGACGTTCAGCGGTGCAGTTATATCGCCAAAATATAAACATGACTTTCTTGTATATGAAAATCCAAAAAAGCTTTATTATAAATATACATAAACAGTACATACATACATAATGATAAAAAAGGCAGCACAAGGCGGGACACACGGATAAGGAACAGTTATATGTTCTAAAGCAGGGGTGCACAACCTTTTTTGGTCTGGGGGCCGCATTGTCACATCGCTCTATTTCAAGGGGCTGCAAAAATGTTGATCGGCACTCATCTGCCTATTACACAAGCCAGTGCAAAATGACTGGGGAGGAGTGATCGCTGCCACAGTCGTTCCCACAATCTTCATTTAGATTACACAGGGAGATGTGCTGCAGATAATCGGACATCTTTCATCCTGATAAAATATGCAAATCAGCTGACGAATGAGCGATTCCTTGTTTATCGACTGATCAGCTGGCCAGATATAAGATATGAGCGCTCCTATGAACACTTGTTCCCAGTAATTGTCCCAAATATCGTGCTGCAGCATAGCCCCTGAAACCGAAGAGTTATACTTACCTGCTCCCCGCCGCTCCGGTCCTTCAAACTGCCCCGGCTGTTTACACCTGGCAGTGCATGGACATAGTCATACACCACTCCAGCCAATGACTGGCTTACGCGGTGATGTGGCCGCAAGCAACGTGTCACTGCTGAAACCAGTCATTGACTGGAGCTGTGCAAGTGACCATGGCCATGCACTGTCAGGTGTAAACAGAGCAGGAATCGGAAGATGGAGGCAGCGGGGGCAGCGCAGAGGACCAGAGCGGAGTGGAGCAGGTAATTATGAATCTTCTATTTCAGAGGCCATGCTGCAGGAACTTGTTAAAAATCATTTTTATCAGAAAAGTGGCGACATTTCCTTCCATCCTGCCTCCTATTTATAAATCAGCGTTTTCCTTCACTGCAGAGGACGGAGCTCACTGGTTATTACCATTTCCTGCCAATCCCAAACATTACCTTGCTAATAATTTTTGCAACAATTTTTATTTGGGGGAAACTGTACAAAACGTTTTAAAAAAGTATATTTTTTTCAAACTATAGCTCCTTATTCTTTGAATATGCAGACTGACACCAAAATAAATTATTATAATTAGTTCCCTATTTCGTGTAGGCCGTTTTGCTATATAATATGAAAAGTTTCACGTGAATGGGGCGGTAATGGTGACGGTTTTGATTGGTGTGGGTGTTTTTTCTTTTATGTATTTTTTTTTACTTAATATATTTCTGCTACATAATATGTCCCCCAAGAAGTCATAAAAAGACCTTGGGGGACACTGTCACTTTTTAAAATTTTGCACTTTTCCCTTTTTATTTTTTACTTCTATTTGAAATTTATTAATATTTTATTGTATTATTTTTTATAATTTTATATATTTTTATTTTTTTTATTTTCTATAATTTTTTTTAAATATATTTTTGCCACATAATATGTCCCCCAAGGGGTCATAAAAAGACTGTTGTGGGACAGTGAACACTCTTTTATTAAGCACTTTTTCCTTTCTATTGTATTTTATTGATTTATTTTTTTAAATCATTTCCAATTTTTTTGTGCCACATAATATTTTATTTCTCTTTTATTTTATTTATATTTTATTAAATTTTTTATTTAGTTTTCAAATTGTTTAAAATCATTTTGTAACTTTTTTTAAAATATATTTTTACCACAATTTGTCCCCAAGAGGTCACTGAAAGACCTTTGGGAGACAATAAGTGACTTTTTTTTGTACTATTTCCACTGTAACTGGAGCATCCAAAGGAGCCCCAGTTACAGGGCAACCAGCCTGCTGCGGAGGCTTTGTACCAGGGCAGCGCTCCTCTGTTCCCGAGACACCCAGCGATCACGTGATCGCCGGGTCCACACTGAGAGCGCTCATAGAGCAGAAGGCAGAAGCGCTAATAAAGCGCTTCTGTCTTCTCCTCGGCTTCCCCGCTCTCACTAATAGCCGGGGACCCTTTTCGCTCCTGCTACAGTGCAGGAGCAAAAACTGTGATCCATCTGCTGTGCGGCGCTCTGTGCAGAAACACAGCTGATTGCAGGATCAGCTGTGTTTCTGCCCAGCAGGGCGGGGGCCGCAAACTATGGCTCTGGGGGCCGCATGCGGCCCGCGGGCCGCAGGTTGTGCACCCCAGTTCTAAAGCCTTTTGTGTCGTGTATAAGTGGAAAAAAATAAGTGCCTATTTGCCGTTCAGCAGTGCAGTTATACACGCCACAAAAGGCTTTAGAACATATAACTCCACCGCTGAACGGCAAATATATATATTTTTTGCCACTAACACACGCCAAAAAGGGCATTAAAACCGATGTGGTGGTCCATCCTGCCGCAGCAACCTGTGCATCACCCAGTGTCATGCACCAGATTTCTGAACGTCAAGGCTCCACCACCTCAGCCGAAGGGAGTTGTCTGACCTTCCTATCATCTGCTGGTCCTAATGCTCCTGCTCCTGCTCCTGCTCCTACTCCTCGTCAGTCATTCCATCAGCAATCGATCACCAAAGCGATTGTCAAGAGACAACAGTATGCATGCAGAAGCTGAATGTGCTCCTGGCAAAGTTGCTGGTGCTGCAGTCCCTCCCTTTCCAAGTAGTGGATTCTGCTGGAACTGCTGGTGGAACTGATGGCTTGTGCCGAGCCGAGGTAGAGAGTCCCAAGCCGTCATTTGTTTGCCAAAAAGGCAGTACCAGCTCTGCACACGCAAGTAGAACAGAAGGTGGGCCAGTCCTTGAGCCTGTCGGTGTCTGCCAAAGTGCTTGGCAGCGCCAACGTGTGGAGCTGCAACTACAGTCAGGGACAATAAATGTCCTTTATGGCCCATTGGGTGAATGTGGTTCCTGCACAGCCACATCAGCAGCTTGGCCAGGTGACGCCGCTTCCGCCTCCACATTTTTCACGCCGTTTGTCCTGAGACAATGTTCACCACTGCCTCCTCATCCTCCACCGTGTTCTCAGCCTCCACTGCAGGGACAATTCAAAGTGCCCCTCCAGCATACCACATGTGCAGGGCATGGCGGTGTCATGATGTTTTGCACCTCGCTTGCCTGGGCAAATGGAGTCACCCAGGGGAGGAACTGCTTTGTGTCCTTCATCAAGAAATAAAATCCTGGCTTTATCCGCGACAACTCAAAATCGGGACTATGGTGACCCACATCGGGAAGAATATGGTGTCGGTGCTGCGTCAAGGAGTGCTGAGCCATGCACCTTGCATAGCACATGTGTTCAATCTGGTTGTCAAGCGGTTCCTGAAGTCTTCTACCCATCTGCATGACATCCTATAAATGGCCAGGAAACTTTGCATGCACTTCAACCACTCATACACTGCAAAGCACACCCTCCTTGAGCTGCAGCTGCAGAACGGCATCCCCCAACATAGGCTGATATGCGACGTTTCCACCCATTGGAATTCCACCCTCCATATGTTGGACTGACTATATGAACAGAGAAAGACCATAAACAATTTGTTGATGATGCAAGTGTATAGGAGTACTCCCCTGTGTAACTTCGATGTCAGCCAGTGGCAGCTCATGTGTGACACCTGCCATTTTCTCAGGCCCTTTGAGGAGGACACATTATTTGCAGTCACTAGGACTACGGAATGAACAATGTAATTCCACTGCTTCATGTTCTGGAACAGATGCTGGTAAATCTGGCTGGTCAGGGGACTGAAGACATGGTGCTTAGATGTCACGGCCACATGAGCCCTGTAGGGGCTGAACTGGAGTAAGAGAAGGAGGACATTGGAGCATAAGCAATGTGTAGCAAAATGGGTGGCTTTTCTTTACAGGTGACAGGAGAGGAGGAGCAGGAGCAGCCAGAGGAGCTACATGGCGATGAGTAAGACGAGGCAGAGGACCCAGACACACCATGGCAGTATGCAGTGGAGATGGAGGCATGGAGTTTCTCCGAGTAACTTGCACAAATGTCCCGATGCATGCTCACTTGCTTGCATAGTGACAGCCGAATTGTCACCATTCACCAGACGGATGACTTCTGGGTCTCCACCTTGTTCGACCCTCACTACTGGTCCAAAATGAGGGCTTTTTTACACCCGCTGAGAGGGAAGACAAACTGAACTACTATAGATACATCCTATGCAGTCAGTTGGCTGCTGCCTATCTGCGCCATTGTCCATCCTCTTGCAAGTCTGACCGGGGGGGGGGTCCTCTACGTTAATGTTCCTCTGCCATAGCTGCTGTGGCAGGGTAGGGGGGTAGGAGCAGTTCCAGCTTCATCAGCAGCAACTTGAGTCTAGAGTCGCTGATGAGCAGCTTTCTTTACCCGCCTAGTGAAGAAACTACTCACCAGCAGCAGCTAGACCTTGAGCAGGACCTGAACCAGCAGGTGGTGGCATATTTGGACTGCACCCTGCCACCCCACATTGAAGATCCGCTGGACTACTGGGCAGCCAAACTGGATTCGTGGCCGCAAGTGGCAGAGTTTGCCCTGGAAAAATTGTCCTGCCTGGAAAAGCTGTCTTTGATGCTGACCCTGACATCAGAGGAGTTTTTTTTTCTCTTCCATCTCTCCTGCCCCCCCCCCCCACCCTTCCCAAATCCCTGTTTCTTATCTCCCTTTCACATCTTGTATAATCCAGCTAAGTTGATGTGATTTCCATTTATTAGTCGCTCAGTTGTCCCCATTATATTGGTCTAACATTCTACCCTGTATCATGGTCCTCTGAGCCTTTCACCTTTGCTTGATAATTAAGGACCATGTTGTTCAGTTAATTATTCAGTTGCTAAACAAATATGTACTGTACATTATTATAATTAGTACTATTAATATATAGTTATCTATGCCTTCATTTGATTTATTATATTTTCATAATATAATTTAAAAACTTAATATTAACAGCAATATGAGATTCAAAAAACAAACATTTTCACCGCATCTGTGCTGTAAGCAAGTTTTGCATGACAGATTCTGAAGCTACATGTACAGAAACTCTGCCATGTAGAAACATATTGCAGTCTGCTAATGACATTTCCATTTTGCTAAATTCACTGGTGGTGCCAGCTACGACAGCAGAATTTTTTATGTGTTTGGCTGATTTCATTTTCCCTTGCAGGTTGTAGGAAGTGTTTGTTGTTTTATGAGTGAGATGAAACTTCTTGATTTAGTTTTTTTTATCGATTTGCTAGTTCATTTTTGCCAACTTTTTCATATTGCTGAAAAATAGAAAAGCAATTGATTTCTGAGATTTCTTTTAGTCCAACACTTAAAGTAGAGAAAAATGACCTGTATTTGCAATATGGTAGAAATTTTATAAATGATCAAAAATACTATAAAACATGATATTACCCTTTGCCCTTTAAGCATAATAGAAATCTATTTTGTTGATATTGTAGAGTTGCATTGAAAGCTTATTGTTGTTTTCCGTCATTGATAACTACAGAACTACTGTATGTATAGTTTAAAGACAGGAGGGCTTTTCTGAGACTTAAATATCAATGACTTATCCACTGGACCACATTGTACTTTCCAACACTGTATACTGTACTTTCCAGTGGTGTTGGCTTCCCAAACCAGCTGATTGGTGGAGGTGCCAGTGCTCGGATCTGATATTAAGGATCCAATTCAGAAGATCAGCTATCAATTTCTAAGTCCCAGAAAACCTCTTTAAAGGTGATGGACACATTATTGTGAACGTTTTCTAATTAGGACAAGACAATAGATAACATACTAATATGTTCATTAAATATTCTGTGCAATTTGTTGGTCCTGAAAGACACTCAGTCTGGTTTAGAAATTATTTATTCCTCTACAGTAGGCAGCTTTCATTCATTAAAGATAGGAGCTAGAAAGTGATGTGATTCTACACATCTATGAGCAATGTGGTCATGCTCTAGTTTCCTGGATGTCAAGGATCTATGTCAGTATTCACGATTTCCATGGCGCAGACTCATGTCTTAAGTTGCCCTTTATTATTACATTATTGCTCCTCCTTACTAATGTCTTATGGAAGAAACAACAAACTATGATACTGAGTAAAAAGACACTGCTTCACATGCTCTGGGAATTCATTTTCATTCATCTCCTTCCACCTGCACTTGCCCCACTGCTCAGTCTGTCACCGCCTCAGTCTTTTTACTTTTTATTATAGTTTGTTAGCAAAGTCTTGTCTACAGCATAAGGGGGCACCATAAAATGGTTGTTGGCTAGCTGTTTATTTCTGAAGACACTAGTGAAGAGGGACAGTAATAACAGTAGGCAATGGAGATCCAGGTCTGTCAACATGACAACACCATCAAGGAATGCAATTGAAACCGTTTATCTAGCACAATTTAACCTTTGAAACCTTTTAACTAGCACATAAAAATTTTGCATCTTATAGCCTGATAAAAATATATGAACCATGCTAGGGCATATAATCTATTTTGGACCATTCAGAGCTACATGAACTGTTACAATCTGTAATAAAATGCCAAAGTACCTACCGGTAGTATCCACACAAAATATGTTAACTGTGATTCTCTGAACAAGTGGAGGAAAACAGTGGATTACTGGATTTTGGATTAAAGGAATTTCACAGTAAATATTGACTAAAGCTTTTTTTCTTATACAAAGGGATTCAAAATGATGTATTTTGTTCAAAATATTCCCTTCATGGCAGATTTATTTAAGATCATTTATTTATTTATTTGCCACATACCAATCATGCTTACAGTGTTCCTATATTGTATTTATAGATGTAGCCATTATTAACTTGAACTGAATACATTTAATACACAATTGCATGAAACTTAAAGAAGAAATCCCGCAAAAAATGTTTTTCTCTGACCTGCTAGAAAACTACATAATGTAATCTGTAGTAAATGTAATCTTACCAGCGTCTGTATTTGTGATGTATTGCCTCCACTCTGATCCTCAGCTGTCATGTGACCAGCCATCAGACTTTCCAAATAACACAGCTTCTTATGTGTGGACAGGAAGTCAGGTTTGTCTATGTATTCCTATGGGAGCCTCACTCTCAGTCTCATAGGAATGAATGGAGAAGTAACTTACTGTCCTGTGTCAGTTAGAGATCAGAAGAATTAGAAGGGAGGGAATAGTTTACGAATACAGTCACTGATGACAAGATTACATTCACTATAGATTACATCTTACGGTCAGAGAATAACATATTTTGTAGGAGTTCTTTTTTAACCATGACTTTTTGAATGGATTTTTTCAAATTAAGTGTTAATTTAAAGGAGTTGTCCCATTAAAAATACTTTTGTAATTGGATTTAATAAAGATTTTTGTATAGCCAATGAGATATTTAATAAAATGTACCTTTATAGCATCACCTGCTGTTTGTTATTTTCCTTATTTCTCTGCGGAAGTCATAGATATAGACGCATATACTCAGTTTTATGCCTCAAATGCCACTAGCCATTTATTTTGTTAGAAGCTATGAAAGTTACAGGAAGAAAGCTGTAGCAAGAAGGGCACACCCCCTGAAAAAAGACTGATACAGGATACAAGCTTGAAATAAATCTAGCAGAGAAATGAATAGGGAGACCTTTGGATCACAAAATCCCCTGCGCGGTGATGAATGATGTCATCACAGGCTGCCAGATCTTCAAAAAAAATTTGTAAAGTTTGTGAGGTTGTAATGGTTGGACTCAGGCACACCACTGCTGCAGAGCATATGCAAATTTGTTCTTAAAAGGTTCTGCCTTTAATGCTATCCGATTTAAGTCAATGTGAGCAGGAACACACATAGTATATAGCACATATACCACTATACTTCTGAATAGTGGCGTTGCTACAGGGGGACGAGGGGGGGCAATTGCCCCCCCTATGTTATTCTTTGCCCCCCCAGGTGCCCCCCCGCTGATTCCCCCCAAAGCAGGCCGGTGAATACTATGGAAGCGCTCATTAGTACCGAAGGACCAGGAAGCGGTAAACGCTCTGTACTTACCACTTCCTGGTCCTCGGCTGTCGGCTGTGCAGGGCTGCGCACAGCGTGAGGGCGCTCTGTGACCTCACGCTGTGCGCGCCAGTTCAGAGCACAGTCGACTGAGGAGAAAGAAAATTGCAGGCGGCGTCCAGGAGCAGGAGAGGTAAGTGTTTTTTTATTTTATAAAAAATGTGGCTGCTGGGGGCATAATAGGGGCTAATCATGAGAGGCATAATGGGGCTAATTGGAGGCATATGGGGGCTAATTAAAGGCATATGGGGGCTAATTAGAGGCATATGGGGGCTAATTAGAGGCATATGGGGCTAATGAGGCATATGGGGGCTAATGAGGCAAATGGGGCTAATGATGCATAATGGGGCTAATGAGGCATATGGGGCTAATGAGAGGTATCACGGGGGCTAATGAGAGGCATCATGGGGGCTAATGAGAGGCATCATGGGGGCTAATGAGAGGCATCATGGGGGCTAATTAGAGACACAATGGGGGCTAATTAGACTATTAGAGGCATATGGGGGTTAATGAGGCATATGGGGGCTAATGAGGCATATGGGGGCTAATGAGGCATATGGGCACTAATAAGAGGCATATGGGCGCTAATAAGAGACATAATGGGGGCTAATTAGGCATATGGGGGTAATAAGAGGCATAATGTGGGCTAATGAGGCATAATGGCTTATAATGGGGGCTAATGAGGCATAAGGGCTGATATGGGGGCTAATGAGAGGCATGGGGGCTGATATGGGGGTGATAAGAGGCATACTGAGGGCTAATAAGAGGAATAATGGGGCTAATGAGGCATAAGGGCTTATAATGGGGCTAATGAGGCATAAGGGCTGATATGGGGGCTAATGAGAGGCATGGGGGCTGATATGGGGGATGATAAGAGGCATAATGGGGGCTAATAAGAGGAATAATGCGGGCTAATGAGGCATAAGGGCTGATATGGGGGCTAATTAGAGGCATGGGGGCTGATATGGGAGTGATGAGAGGCATAATTTGGGCTAATGAGAGGCATAATAAGTGTCATCCACAGATGCCCCCATAACAGTGTGTCTTCCACAGATCCACCATAACAGTACGCCTGCGCAGAAAGAAGGGGAAAGAATCCGCGGAAGCAAGCAGAGGACGGCACAGCAGACGACTGAACAGCTTCTTTTGTAAGTAAATTGTTTTATTATAAATGTATGCCTGCATACCGCAATTCTCTCGTATTTTGTAATCTTATTTATATATACTTATTTTGTTTTTGCCCCCCCATTTTTGACTGTGGTATCTTTGTGCGCCCCCCCCCCCATATATTGTTCCTAGAGTCGCCACTGCTTCTGAATAACAAGGGTAAATGTATATCAGTAATAATTGCTAGGTATCCAAATGCTACCAAAAAGATAATCTGTATATAACTGTCATCTTGTTCCAAGAGGTCCAGGTCATTGATATGTTGGTGCTTTAGGCCTCTTTCACACAAACAAGTTTTTCACGCATCATTTCTGCGTTATTGAAAAATTGTAGCATGTTCTATATTCTGCGGATTGGGATGCAATGCATTTTTCACTGATGGTTGCTAGGAGATGTGCATTGTTATTCTTCAATTGTTTTCACACATGTTAAAAATGCATCCAAAGCTGATTGCATCCGCACAGACAAAAATGAAATGCTGAATGCAATCGCAGACAAAACTGACTAAACTTGAGTACAAAACCCTCAGTTTTTCCCTGAGCAGATTCTGACACAATCAATATAGATTGTGTGATAGAGGCATTGTAGCTCCATACCCTACCAATCTGAGTTATAGAGCATCTTCTTACAGATAGAGATGGCCTTGCGGTTCGCCCGGCGGTCGTTTCGCGGTGAACTCTGCTCATTCGCGATTCGCGGAACAGGCGAACATATGGCAATGTCCGCCGGCACACATATTCTTTTGCATTGTGCAGAACTTTGACCCATGACACATCCATCAGGTGGGACAGTACAGCCAATTGAGACGTTTCAGCACACGGACACAGCCAACCCGATCTGGCCGCCATTTTACATTCAGACTTTTGCCAGTGTAGGGAGAGGTTGCTGTGTGGGGCAGGGACAGACTGTTAGGGACACCAAACGCTATCTAATAGGGCCACAAAAGTCCTTTTAAGGACTGATATAGGTGTGCTATCAATAGGTATACTGAGGGGTGTAATATACTTATAATATACTTTCTAACATAAAAAGTATATTATAATGCATTTGTATTGTGCAGAAGTTGTGTGCTATTGGAACAACTAATTGCAACTGGTGTGATATACCAGTTCCCCCCAAAAAAACAGATTAAGGCAGGGGTGTGATATACCTATAATATACTTTCTATATAGTGCATTTGTATTGTGCAGCAGTTGTGTGCGGTTCGGCTGAGATACCGCAGCTATACAAATGGACAAACGCTATTGGAACAACTAATTACTACTGACTGAGGTAGGGGTGTAATATACCTATAATATACTTTATATATAGTGCATTTGTATTAAACAAAGAAAGTAAAGCAGCTCTCACCCACCGTCCACCTGCCTTGAGCATGGATGGCAACCTCCGGACTTGATTGCTGTCAATATCCAAAGCCAAGAAAAATCCAGCTTCCAAGATGCAAAAGGTGGAATCTTTACTGTGCGATTAAAATCCAATACAGGACATCATAGGTTACAGTAACGCGTTTCAGACCACAAGTAAATCAGGGTCCTTCATCATGACAAAAACCTTGTGTTCAAAACTCAGTTAAAAAGGCTAGTCCACACCTGACACCCCAATCATTGAGTCACATGACCTGATTACTCTGAATCAGAACGTGTCAACCATAAGAAAAGGGGGTGAGGAATACACATGAAATATATAGAAGACACATTAACAAAGCATAAAAGAAATTAATGGCAAGCAAATATGAGGTTAATACTGTAATATGAGATCATGTCTCTTGTTCAGACCTTCAGGATAGCGCGTGGCGAGAAAAAACATCCAAAAAGCGTCTCTATTAAGCAGCTTTCTGCTCAGATCGCCACCTCTAGCTGGAATAAAAACCCTTTCTATACCTTGGGCTCTCAAATGGTTCACTTCACCCCCATGTACTACTGCGAAGTGTTCACTAACTGCGGATACGTTGCGATTTTTGTAATGGGGAATGTCTGATATATGTTTGCGGATTTGCGATTTTATTTGATTAGAGGTACAACCTACATATTGCAAATTGCACAATTTGGCAGGTCACTAAGTAGATTGCATTTTTTGTGTTGCAATTCAAGTAACTATTGATACAATTTTTTTTGCCATTGTCCGTAGAATGAAAAGACTGGCTCACTTGAAAATGATCGCAACAAATGCACCTACCGCACTTGTAGCTCCCCTTCGTTGAAAGCAAGGTCGGTGTTACATTGGCTTTTTCTTTATATAAACTGGGACTGATGAGACTGCCCAATGTAGGAGCTTTTTTTGCAGCACATCTAATGCCTCCCGCTATTATTTCTGACCACTTCTCATCAAAGCTGAGGACTGGTAAATGTTTTTTGATGATTTTGCATATTTCCCGATATTCACCACAGTGGTATGGGCGCTACATCGATGACCTGCTGTTTGTATGGTCTGGTTATGTGGCGTCCATACCACTGTTTGGCGAATACTTGGATTCATGTGTGCCCTCCATTTCTTTTATGTTGCACTTTGATACCAGGTCGGTTAACTTCTTGGATTTAAAATTGAGTGATGATTCTGCTAGTTCCAGTGTGAACACCTCCACACCTCAGTAATAACCTCATATTTGCCTGCCATTAATTTCTTTTATGCTTTGTTAATGTGTCTTCTATATATTTCATGTGTATTCCCCACCCCTTTGTCAGGTGTGGACTAGCCTTTTTAAATGAGTTTTGAACACAAGGTTTTTGTCATGATGAAGGACCCTGATTTACTTGTGGTCTGAAATGCGTTAATGTAACCTATGATGTCCTGTATTGGATTTTAATCACACAATAAAGATTCCACCTTTTGCATCTTGGAAGCTGGATTTTTCTTGGCTTTGGATAGTGCATTTGTATTGTACAACAGTTCTGCTGAGATACCGCAGCTATACAGAGGGACAAACGCTATTGGAAAAACTAATTGCAACTGGTGTGATATACCAGTTTCTCACCAAGATACTGATTGAGGCAAAGAAGTGACATACCTATAATATATTTTCTATATAATGCATTTGTATTATGCAGCAGTTGTGTACGATTCTGCAGAAATTCCGCAGCTATAAAAAGAAACAAACGCTTTTGGAACAACTAATTGCAACTGGTGTGATATACCAACTGCCTCCCAAAAAGCTGATTGAGGTAGGAGTGTGATATACCTATAATATAATTTCTATATAGTGCATTTGTATTGTGCAGCAGTTGTGTGCGGTTGAGCTGCAATATCACAGCTATACAAAGGGACAAACGCTATTGGAATAACTAATTGCAACTGGTGTGATATACCAGTTGCCCCCCAAAAAACTGATTGAGGCAGGGATGTGATATACCTATAATATACTTTCTAAATAGTGCATTTGTATTGTGCAGCAGTTGTGTGCGGTTCTACTGCCATACCGCAGCTATACATAGGGACAAACACTATTGGAACAACTAATTGCAACTGGTGTGATATACCAGCTGCCTCCCAAAAAGCTGATTGAGGTAGGAGTGTGATATACCTATAATATACACTGCGTGCAGAATTATTAGGCAAATGAGTATTTTGACCACATCATCCTCTTTATGCATGTTGTCTTACTCCAAGCTGTATAGGCTCGAAAGCCTACTACCAATTAAGCATATTAGGTGATGTGCATCTCTGTAATGAGAAGGGGTGTGGTCTAATGACATCAACACCCTATATTAGGTGTGCATAATTTGCAATATGTAGGTACAACCTACATATTGCAATTTGCACAATTTGGCAGGTCACTAAGTAGATTGCATTTTTTGTGTTGCAATTCAAGTAACTATTGATACAATTTTTTTTGCCATTGTCCGTAGAATGAAAAGACTGGCTCACTTGAAAATGATCGCAACAAATGCACCTACCGCACTTGTAGCTCCCCTTCGTTGAAAGCAAGGTCGGTGTTACATTGGCTTTTTCTTTATATAAACTGGGACTGATGAGACTGCCCAATGTAGGAGCTTTTTTTGCAGCACATCTAATGCCTCCCGCTATTATTTCTGACCACTTCTCATCAAAGCTGAGGACTGGTAAATGTTTTTTGATGATTTTGCATATTTCCCGATATTCACCACAGTGGTATGGGCGCTACATCGATGACCTGCTGTTTGTATGGTCTGGTGATGTGGCGTCCATACCATTGTTTGGCGAATACTTGGATTCATGTGTGCCCTCCATTTCTTTTATGTTGCACTTTGATACCAGGTCGGTTAACTTCTTGGATTTAAAATTGAGTGATGATTCTGCTAGTTCCAGTGTGAACACCTCCACACCTCAGTAATAACCTCATATTTGCCTGCCAGGAATTTCTTTTATGCTTTGTTAATGTGTCTTCTATATATTTCATGTGTATTCCCCACCCCTTTGTCAGGTGTGGACTAGCCTTTTTAAATGAGTTTTGAACACAAGGTTTTTGTCATGATGAAGGACCCTGATTTACTTGTGGTCTGAAATGCGTTAATGTAACCTATGATGTCCTGTATTGGATTTTAATCACACAATAAAGATTCCACCTTTTGCATCTTGGAAGCTGGATTTTTCTTGGCTTTGGATAGTGCATTTGTATTGTACAACAGTTCTGCTGAGATACCGCAGCTATACAGAGGGACAAACGCTATTGGAAAAACTAATTGCAACTGGTGTGATATATCAGTTTCTCACCAAGATACTGATTGAGGCAAAGAAGTGACATACCTATAATATATTTTCTATATAATGCATTAGTATTATGCAGCAGTTGTGTACGATTCTGCAGAAATTCCGCAGCTATAAAAAGAAACAAACGCTTTTGGAACAACTAATTGCAACTGGTGTGATATACCAACTGCCTCCCAAAAAGCTGATTGAGGTAGGAGTGTGATATACCTATAATATAATTTCTATATAGTGCATTTGTATTGTGCAGCATTTGTGTGCGGTTGAGCTGCAATATCGCAGCTATACAAAGGGACAAATGCTATTGGAATAACTAATTGCAACTGGTGTGATATACCAGTTGCCCCCCAAAAAAACTGATTGAGGCAGGAATGTGATATACCTATAATATACTTTCTAAATAGTGCATTTGTATTGTGCAGCAGTTGTGTGCGGTTCTACTGCCATACCGCAGCTATACATAGGGACAAACACTATTGGAACAACTAATTGCAACTGGTGTGATATACCAGCTGCCTCCCAAAAAGCTGATTGAGGTAGGAGTGTGATATACCTATAATATACACTGCGTGCAGAATTATTAGGCAAATGAGTATTTTGACCACATCATCCTCTTTATGCATGTTGTCTTACTCCAAGCTGTATAGGCTCGAAAGCCTACTACCAATTAAGCATATTAGGTGATGTGCATCTCTGTAATGAGAAGGGGTGTGGTCTAATGACATCAACACCCTATATTAGGTGTGCATAATTATTAGGCAACTTCCTTTCCTTTGGCAAAATGGGTCAAAAGAAGGACTTGACAGGCTCAGAAAAGTCAAAAATAGTGAGATATCTTGCAGAGGGATGCAGCACTCTTAAAATTGCAAAGCTTCTGAAGCGTGATCATCGAACAATCAAGCGTTTCATTCAAAATAGTCAACAGAGTCGCAAGAAGCGTGTGGAAAAACCAAGGCGCAAAATAACTGCCCATGAACTGAGAAAAGTCAAGCGTGCAGCTGCCAAGATGCCACTTGCCACCAGTTTGGCCATATTTCAGAGCTGCAACATCACTGGAGTGCCCAAAAGCACAAGGTGTGCAATACTCAGAGACATGGCCAAGGTAAGAAAGCCTGAAAGACGACCACCACTGAACAAGACACACAAGCTGAAACGCCAAGACTGGGCCAAGAAATATCTCAAGACTGATTTTTCTAAGGTTTTATGGACTGATGAAATGAGAGTGAGTCTTGATGGGCCAGATGGATGGGCCCGTGGCTGGATTGGTAAAGGGCAGAGAGCTCCAGTCCGACTCAGACGCCAGCAAGGTGGAGGTGGAGTACTGGTTTGGGCTGGTATCATCAAAGATGAGCTTGTGGGGCCTTTTCGGGTTGAGGATGGAGTCAAGTTCAACTCCCAGTCCTACTGCCAGTTTCTGGAAGACACCTTCTTCAAGCAGTGGTACAGGAAGAAGTCTGCATCCTTCAAGAAAAACATGATTTTCATGCAGGACAATGCTCCATCACACGCGTCCAAGTACTCCACAGCGTGGCTGGCAAGAAAGGGTATAAAAGAAGAAAATCTAATGACATGGCCTCCTTGTTCACCTGATCTGAACCCCATTGAGAACCTGTGGTCCATCATCAAATGTGAGATTTACAAGGAGGGAAAACAGTACACCTCTCTGAACAGTGTCTGGGAGGCTGTGGTTGCTGCTGCACGCAATGTTGATGGTGAACAGATCAAAACACTGACAGAATCCATGGATGGCAGGCTTTTGAGTGTCCTTGCAAAGAAAGGTGGCTATATTGGTCACTGATTTGTTTTTGTTTTGTTTTTGAATGTCAGAAATGTATATTTGTGAATGTTGAGATGTTATATTGGTTTCACTGGTAAAAATAAATAATTGAAATGGGTATATATTTGTTTTTTGTTAAGTTGCCTAATAATTATGCACAGTAATAGTCACCTGCACACACAGATATCCCCCTAAAATAGCTAAAACTAAAAACAAAATAGAAACTACTTCCAAAAATATTCAGCTTTGATATTAATGAGTTTTTTGGGTTCATTGAGAACATGGTTGTTGTTCAATAATAAAATTAATCCTCAAAAATACAACTTGCCTAATAATTCTGCACTCCCTGTAATTTCTATATAGTGCATTTGTATTGTGCAGCAGTTGTGTGTGGTTCTGCTGAGATACCGCAGCTATACAGAGGGATAAACGCTATTGGAAAAACTAATTGCAACTGGTGTGATATACCAGTTTCCCACCCAAAAAATTGATTGAGACAGGGGAGTGAAATACCTATAATATATTTTCTATATAATGCATTTGTATTGTAAAGCAGTTGTGAATGATTCTGCTGCGATTCTGCAGCTATACAGAGAAACATACGCTATTGGAACAACTAATTGCAACTGGTGTGATATACCAGTTGCCCCCCAAAATAATTGATTGAGGCAGGAGTGTGATATACCTATAATATACTTTATAAATAGTGCATTTGTATTGTGCAGCAGTTCTGTGCGGTTCTGATAAGATAACGCAGCTATACATAGGGACAAACGCTATTGGAACAACTAATTGCAACTGGTGTGATATACCAGTCGCCCCCCAAAAAAAATTATTGAGGCAGGGGTTTGATATACCTTAAATATACTTTCCATATAGTGCATTTGTATTGTGCAGCAGTTGTGTGCGGTTTAGCTGCAATACCGCAGCTATACAGAGGGACAAACACTATTGGAACAACTAATTGCAACTGGTGTGATATACTAGTTGCCCCCCAAAAAAAATAGATTGAGGCAGAGGTGTGATATACCTATAATATACTTTCTAAATAGTGCATTTGTATGTGCAGCAGTTGTGTGCGGTTCTACTGCCATACCGCAACTATATAGAGGGACAAACACTATTGGAACAACTAATTGCAACTGGTGTGATATACATGTTGTCCCCCAAAAAAACTGATTGAGGCAGGGGTGTGATATACCTATAATATACTTTCTATATAGTGCATTTGTATTGTGTAGCAGTTGTGTGCGGTTCTGCTAAGATACCACAGCTATACAGAGAAACAAACGCTATTGTATCAACTAAATGCAACTAGTGTGATATACCAGCTGCCCCCCCAAAATGCTGTTTGAGGTAGGAGTGTGATATACCTATAATATAATTTCTATATAGTACATTTGTATTGTGCAGAAGTTGTGTGCCTTTCTGCTGAGATACTGCAGCTATACAAAGGGACAAACGCTATTGGATCAACTAATTGCAACTGGTGTGATATACCAATAGTCCCCCAAAATACTGATTGAGGTAGAGGTGTGATATACCTATAATATACTTTCTATATAGTGCATTTGTATTATGCAGCAGTTGTGTACGGTTCTGCTGATATACCGCAGCTATACAAAGGGACAAACGCTATTGGAACAACAAATTGCAACTGGTGTGATATACCAGTTGCCCCCCAAAAAACTGATTGAGGCAGGGGTGTGATTTAACTATAATATAATTTCTATATAGTGCATTTGTATTGTGCAGCAGTTATGTTTGGTTCTGCTGAGATACCGCAGCTATACAGAGGGACAAAAGCTATTGGAATAACTAATTGCAAATGGTGTGATTTAATAATTGCATACCAAAAAAACTGATTAAGGCAGGGGTGTGATATACCTATAATATAATTTCTATATAGTGCATTTGTATTGTGCAGCAGTTGTGTGCGATTCTGCAGCGTTTCCGTAGCTATACAGAGAGATAAACGCTATTGGAACAACTAATTACAACTGGTTTGATATACTAGTTGCCCCCCAAAAAAACAGATTTAGGCATGGGTGTGATATACCTCTAATATAGTTTCTATATAGTGCATTTGTATTGTGCAGCAGTTGTGTGCGATTCTGCAGCGTTTCCGTAGCTATACAGAGAGACAAACGCTATTGGAACAACTAATTACAACTGGTTTGATATACCAGTTGCCCCCCAAAAAAACTGATTTAGGCATGGGTGTGATATACCTAAAATATAATTTCTATATAGTATATTTGTATTGTGCAGCAGTTGTGTGCGCTTCTGCTTTGTTACTGCAGTTATACAGAGGGGAAAACGCTATTGTAACAACTAATTGCAACTAGTGTGATATACCAGCTGCCCCCCCAAAATGCTGTTTGAGGTAGGAGTGTGATATACCTATAATATAATTTCTATATAGTACATTTCTATTGTGCAGAAGTTGTGTGCCTTTCTGCTGAGATACTGCAGCTATACAAAGGGACAAACGCTATTGGATCAACTAATTGCAACTGGTGTGATATACCAATAGTCCCCCAAAATACTGATTGAGGTAGAGGTGTGATATACCTATAATATACTTTCTATATAGTGCATTTGTATTATGCAGCAGTTGTGTGCGGTTCTGCTGAGATACCGCAGCTATACAAAGGGACAAACGCTATTGGAACAACAAATTGCAACTGGTGTGATATACCAGTTGCCCCCCAAAAAACTAATTGAGGCAGGGGTGTGATTTAACTATAATATAATTTCTATATAGTGCATTTGTATTGTGCAGCAGTTATGTTTGGTTCTGCTGAGATACCGCAGCTATACAGAGGGACAAAAGCTATTGGAATAACTAATTGCAAATGGTGTGATTTAATAATTGCATACCAAAAAAACTGATTAAGGCAGGGGTGTGATATACCTATAATATAATTTCTATATAGTGCATTTGTATTGTGCAGCAGTTGTGTGCGCTTCTGCTTTGTTACCGCAGCTATACAGAGGGAAAAACACTATTGAAACAACTAATTGCAACTGGTGTGATATACCATTTGCCCCCCAAAAAAACCTGATTGAAACAGGGGTGTAATATACCTATAATATACTTTCTATATAGTGCATTTGTATTGTGCAGCAGTTGTGTGCTGTTCTGCTTTGTTACCGCAGCTATACAGAGGGACAAACGCTATTGGAACAACTAATTAAAACTGGTATGATATACCAGTGGCCCCGCCAAAAAACTGATTGAGGCAAGTATGTGATATACCTATTATATACTTTCTATATAGTGCATTTTTATTGTGCCGCAGTTGTGTGCAGTTCTGCTGACATACAGCAGCTATACAAATGGACAATCGCTATTGGAACAACTAATTGCAACTGGTGTGATATACCAGTTGCCCCCAAAAAAACTGATTGAAACAGGGGTGTGATATACCTATAATATACTTTCTATATAGTGCATTTGTATTGTGCAGCAGTTGTGTGCGGTTCTGCTGAGATAACGCAGCTATACAGAGGGACAAACACTATACAGAAGAAAAGGAGCTCATGATACCAAAAAAGTGATACATTTTATTAAAGTATGATTAAAATGACATAATGGAAATAATAAATAAATGTAATGCCGTGAACATGATGAACAATAGGAGCGGAGGACAAAAAAGAGAAAAACGCCACCCTGGGAAAGAAGCGCACGGATCAAAAAGACATGGTACGGTGTATATAATAAGACATGGAGAAAAATACAGAATAATTTATCGAATCCATGTACAAGTTTTAGAACAATAAAGTACCAGATGGGAGACCCGTCAACATACTGTATGTCGCTCCTGTAAGTAATGAATGGTATGCAGAAGGGTAAAGGTGGAAGTATACTGCAGACCAGACAACTGGAAGACCAAGTACAAAAGAATGACAGGGTCAAAAAATGTACAAAGGAGGACAGCAGGAGACAGAGGCTCACCAGAATAAGAACCGTGTTCAAAGGAAACCCAGGGTGGCGATACCCCAACGCACGTTTCGGCGTACCTTCGTCAGGGGGTAGCGCCATCACTGTGAATAAAGTTTAAAAAGGCTCCCACAGCCAATAGGGGGATTGGTACTCACTTGTCCCCAGGTGTGTTGTGTAGAGGCGCTCGAAAATCCAGAGCAAAACCGAGTCCGGCCGCCCCACGTCCGGCGTCCCGCCGACACGCCCACACCATGTGATCAAACTACATGATCGGGCGGCTCTGACGTAAGGATGCACGGGCGTGAGGTGCCAGAGGCGGCGCCGGATGACGCGCGCACGCATCACACAGGGGGAGGAGAGTCGGGAAGTCACCATGAAAGCATAATCAAGAGCGAGACATATACTGGATTCAAAAATATCACATATATATACATTGATGCGGCATATCTTATGTTAAAACATTACATATATGTACAAAGCAAATACAATAAATACATCTATGTAAACGCACATATGTATATTATACATCCATATAAAGCCATGATAGAAATAGATGAAATGAAAATAATAATAAAGAAGAATAATAAATAATAAAAATCAGTGATTAAAACAACAACATGATACTAATTGGAACATGATTGGGGTGTATTATAAATAAATAAATATATACAGCATTATAAATAGATATGTATAAAACAGTGAATGTATTAATACATGGTTATGAAAGCAAGAAGTGATAATGTGCTTGTGATTTATGTAGATAGTGAAATGGGGAGTTGAATGAATACATGGATGGTGTATATGTGGCACTGAAAAAGAAAGTTGATGGGAGATGAGGAAGTGAGAAGGGAGTGAGAGAAGAATAATGGTGCCTCATAAAAAAAGGGAACCATAATCCAGAAAAGGAATAAAATATCCCTCCAAAAATTTAAAAGACACCGTAAAGGACATAACGGTGAAAGATTATGATGTGAATATGGGGGTGAAGAACATGATGTATTAGTCCATAATGCATGGAGGAATACGAAAGAAAAGAAAAGAAAAAAGGGGGGGAGGGGGGGAGAAGTGGAAAGGGAAAGGAAAGGGGGGAAGGGCGAAAGGGGGAAGGGAAGGAGGGGGGGAAGCCAAGAGGGGGAAGGGGAAAGGGAGAGGGGGAAATGAAGAAGAAAAAGTAAGTGTGGATACGTATATACGTAAGAAGGTACTGTAGCAATGTACATAAACCGATGCCGCCGCAGATGGATCATAATATGCCGCAAGGAGTCCGTTCATGATGAATAGAAAGACCGGTGACTTGATGTCCCACAAGTAAAGGCTGGGGATGAATAAAATTTGAAAGAATAAAATTAGTTACTATACAGACAAACTGTTAAAAGAAAAAAGATGGGATCCACAGTTGTGGGCCCAGCGGCTACAAAAAGGAGGAGAAGCCCAAATTCTCATTGAGACCTCTGGGGCGTAGAGTCCCAAGGGTCCAAATCCAGCGACTCTCCTTCTGGGCCAGTCGCTTGGATGTATTGCCTGCACGAAGATCGACCTGTATACAGTCAATGCCTCTGACTCTAAGACATCTCGGATTACAAGAGTGGAATTCCCTAAAGTGTCTTGGTATTGGTTTGAGGGTCTCGACCTCCTTTATCTCCTGTGCCTTAAGGATATCCCTCACATGCTCCCGCACGCGGACCCTCAATTCACGGGTAGTGAGACCCACGTATATCTTGGGGCATGGGCATACAGCATAATACACAACACGTGTGCTAGAGCACGTGAGGGATTGGTGGATTTTGAAAGATCTAGTTCCAGATGAATCTACAAAATCAAAAGAATGCCCCCAAAAAAACTGATTGAAACAGGGGTGTGATATACCTATAATATACTTTCTATATAGTGCATTTTTATTGTGCAGCAGTTGTGTGCGGTTCTGCTTTGTTACCGCAGCTATACAGAGAGACAATTGCTATTGGAACAACTAATTGCAACTGGTGTGATATACCAGTTGCCCTCAAAAAAACTGATTGAAGCAGGGGTGTGATATACCTATAATATAATTTCTATATAAAGCATTTTTATTGTGCAGCAGTTGTGTTCGATTCTGCATTGATTCCGCAGCTATACAGAGAAACAAATGCTATTGGAACAACTATCTGCAACTGGAGTTATATACCAGTTGCCCCCCAAAAAAACTGATTGAGGCAGGTGTGTGATATACCTATAATATAATTTCGATATAGTACATTTTATTGTAAAGCAGTTGTGTGCGGTTCTGCTTTGTTACCGCAGCCATACAGAGGAATAAACGCTATTGGAACAACTAATTGCAACTGGTATGATATACCAGGGGCCCCCCAAAAAAACTGATTGAGGCAGGGATGTGATATACCTATAATATACTTTATATATAGTGCATTTGTATTGTGCCGCAGTTGTGTGCGGTTCTGCTGCAATACCGCAGCTATACAGAGGGACAAACGCTATTGGAATAACTAATTTCAACTAGTGTGATATACCTGTTGCCCACCAAAAAAAAAAAAAAAGGTGTTTTTTGATATACCTGCTTCCAGAAAATAATCATTAAGGGGTTCTATATACCTGCTTCCACAAATACTTCTCTTCTATAGGGACTTTGTTAAAGGATAATTTTGAAAATGGTAGGCAGAGAAAGAGGCAGGCCATTCCGCAGTGGTGGTAGGGGTCAAGCAGGTGCACCAGGCCACAGCCTAAGTTGGAAGTCGGAGAAGGTGCATGCGATTATGTCAAAGGCGCAGCAGAGTTGGTTGAGTGGCTTACTCAGCCTTCCGCTTCTGCACCATCTTCATCCTCTGTATTAGCACCCTCCTCACTCTCTGCTGTGTGCACCCCCAAAGACACCACCACCACCATAGCCCCTCCAATCGAGTCAGAGGAATTATTTTCTCATCCATTCCCAGACCGTACCGATGCGCAGCCATTCTTGGCATCGGATCAGGAAGTGAAGGTAGCAATGGCCGCCACCCAGCATTCTGACGACAGTACTCAGATCAGCCCAAGGAGGGAGGTCCCCGCTGTTGCTGCCTACTCCAAGATCTCAAAGTACAGTGGTGGTGAAGGTGACGATGATGACGTGCCGATGGACGTCACGTGGGTGCCCACAAGAGAGGAAGAGGAGGGGAGTTCAGAGGGAGAGACCGAGCAGCAGATAGGGGGTAGAAGGAGGAAAAGCAGGCAGAACTCACAGTGCACAGGAGGCAAAAAGCAGAATGCAAATGTATCTGGAGCGAGCCATCCAGCATGTACGATCACGTCTGGCGCTCCCAGGACGTCGGCACATGGCTCCGCAGTGTGGGCTTTTTTAATGTGTCAGATGCTGACAATAGTTTTGGAATCTGCAGCCTGTGCTGTCAACGCATAAGTCGCGGTAAGCCCAACACTCACCTAGGGACGACGCCTTAAGAAGGCACCTGGCCTCCCATCACCGAGCCCAGTTGGAGCAACACCGTCAGAATCCACAAAGCCACACTCCAGGCACTCCACGTCCTGCCTCTTCTTCTCCTTCTCCTCTCTCCTCCCATTTATCCTCCACTCCACCTTCCACCGTGCCGATGTCGCGTTCATCTGGCAAAAGCCAGACTTCCGTGGCCCAAATGTTCGAATGTAAAAAGTTGATGATGCCGGATAACCCTATTGCCCAACAGATGACTGCCGTCTTGTCTGAACTGCTAGCCCGCAAACTACTGCCATATACAGTTGCAAGAAAAAGTATGTGAACCCTTTGGAATGATATGGATTTCTGCACAAATTGGTCATAAAATGTGATCTGATCTTCATCTAAGTCACAACAATAGACAATCACAGTCTGCTTAAACTAATAACACACAAAGAATTAAATGTTACCATGTTTTTATTGAACACACCATGTAAACATTCACAGTGCAGGTGGAAAAAGTATGTGAACCCTTGGATTTAATAACTGGTTGCATCTCCTTTGGCAGCAATAACTTCAACCAAACGTTTCCTGTAGTTGCAGATCAGACGTGCACAAAGGTCAGGAGTAATTCTTGACCATTCCTCTTTACAGAACTGTTTCAGTTCAGCAATATTCTTGGGATGCCTTGTGTGAATTGCTTTCTTGAGGTCATGCCACAGCATCTCAATTGGGTTGAGGTCAGGACTCTGACTGGGCCACTCCAGAAGGCGTATTTTCTTCTGTTTAAGCCATTCTGTTTTCTATTTACTTCTATGCTTTGGGTCGTTGTCCTGTTGCAACACCCATCTTCTGTTGAGCTTCAGCTGGTAGACAGATGGCCTTAAGTTCTCCTACAAAATGTCTTGATGAACTAGGGAATTCATTTTTCCTTCGATGATAGCAATCCGTCCAGGCCCTGACGCAGCAAAGCAGCCCCAAACCATGATGCTTCCACCACCATACTTCACAGTTGGGATGAGGTTTTGATGTTGGTGTGCTGTGCCTCTTTTTCTTCCAAACAACTCAACTTGGTTTCATATGTCCACAGAATATTTTGCCAGTACTGCTGTGAAACATCCTCTTGTGCAAACTGTAAACGTGCAGCAATGTTTTTTTTGGACAGCAGTGGCTTCCTCTGTGGTATCCTCCCATGAAATCCATTCTTGTTTAGTGTTTTACATATAGTAGATTCACTAACAGGAATGTTAGCATATGCCAGAGACTTTTGTAAGTCTTTAGCTGACACTCTAGGATTCTTCTTCACCTCATTGAGCAGTCTGCACTGTGCTCTTGCAGTCATCTTTACAGGACGGCCACTCCTAGGGAGAGTAGCAGCAGTGCTGAACTTTCTCCATTTAAAGACAATTTGTCTTACCGTGGACTGATGAACAGCAAGGCTTTTGGAGATACTTTTTATAACCCTTTACAGCTTTATGCAAGTCAACAATTCTTAATCGTAGGTCTTCTGAGCTCTTTTGTGCGAGGCATCATTCACATCAGGCAATGCTTCTTGTGAAAAGCAAACCCAGAACTGGTGTGTTTATAGGGCAGGGCAGCTGTAACAAACACCTCCAATCTCATCTCATTGATTGGACTCCAGTTGGCTGACACCTCACTCCAATTAGCTCTTGGAGATGTCATTAGTCTAGGGGTTCACATACTTTTTCCACCTGCACTGTGAATGTTTACATGGTGTGTTCAATAAAAACATGGTAACATTTAATTCTTTGTGTGTTATTAGTTTAAGCAGACTGTGATTGTCTATTGTTGTGACTTAGATGAAGATCAGATCAAATTTTATGAACAATTTGTGCAGAAATCCATATCATTCCAAAGGGTTCACATACTTTTTCTTGCATCTGTAAATTGGTGGACTCGGAGGCCTTTAGAAAATAGGTGGCCATTGGCACACCACAATGGAAGGTCCCCGGAAGGAAATATTTCTCCCAGAAGGGCATCCCAGAGCTATATGGCCATGTTCTGCGGCAATTAAATGTATCTCTGGCACACAGTGTCGGTGCCAAGATACATATGACCACAGACATGTGGTCTAGCAAACACGGGCAGGGAAGGTACATAACTTTTACTGCCCACTGGGTGAACCTTCTGACGGCTGTCAAGCATGCAACCTGTGGCTCCCGTGTGGATTTGGTGTTACCGCCACAGATTGCATGCAGGCCTGCCTCTTCTTCTCCTCCTCCTCCTCCTACTCCATCCTTTGTCTCTTCCTCGGCTTACTCCTCCTTTTCCACTGCTACGGCCTCTTCCGCTGCACCCCCCAGCTCCACAGAACCTATTCAACGTGCCAGATGAGACGTTGCCATGCTGTGCTGCGTCTGTTTTGCCTGGAGGCCAAGAGCCACACCGGTCCTGCTGTCCTTTCAGCTCTGGGGTCACTTGTGGGGTAGTTATACTGCCCTGGCATTCTAGGGACCCTAATGTGTGGTAAGTAGTTTGAAATCAAAATGTGTAAAAAATGACCTGTGAAATCCTAAAGGTGCTCTTTGGAATGTGGGCCCCTTTGCCCACCTAGGCTGCAAAAAAGTGTCACACATGTGGTATCGCCGTACTCAGGAGAAGTTGGGCAATGTGTTTTGGTGTGTCTTTTTACATATACTCATGCTGGGTGAGAGAAATATCTCGGCAAAATACAACTTTTCCCATTTTTTATGGAAAGTTGGCATTTGACCAAGATATTTCTCTCACCCAGCATGGGTATATGTAAAATGACACCCTAAAACACATTGCCCAACTTCTCCGGAGTACGGCGATACCAGATGTGTGACACTTTTTTGCAGCCTAGATGCGCAAAGGGGCCCACATTCCTTTTATGAGGGCATTTTTAGACATTTGGATCCCAGACTTCTTCTCACGCTTTAGGGTACTTAAAATTCCAGGGCAGTATAAATACCCCACATGTGACCCCATTTTTGAAAGAAGACACCCCAAGGTATTCAATGAGGGGCATGGCAAGTTCATAGAAATTTTTTTTTTTGGCACAAGTTAGCGGAAATTGATTTTTTTTGTTTTTTCTCACAAAGTCTCCCTTTCCGCTAACTTGGGACAAAAATTTCAATCTTTCATGGACTCAATATGCCCCTCACGGAATACCTTCGGGTGTCTTCTTTCCGAAATGGGGTCACATTTTCTAGGCTCCAGCAGGGCACATTTTTGAGAGTTTCCCTTGCCATTGATTCCCCTCTGGTATGTCACTGTCCATGTTGTGGGACTATTTGTGCACTTATAGTAAGTATTTGGTGGCTGCAAATATGACCTGAAGGTTTTTCAACTTCAACTTTACACTTGATGCTATGTTTGCTTTCAAAATTGCATCAAGTTTGTTTAGAAGTTCTTTTCAAACTTCTGAGACTGAATTTTGTGGTGAGGACGCAGCAGAGGTTTTCTCCAGATTACTTTTCCATGAAGACTGTATTTGTGCAGGTGCTGCTGAACAGAAGAACAATGTCCAGAGTCTGCTAAATCTTCCTGTGGGTCTTTTGTAGGATTTCTAAATTTGTCTTTCTAGCAAATCTACAAGCAGCTGTCTCTGAAATTTTTCTTGGTCTTTCAGACCTTCTCTTGAACTCCATTGTTCTCGTTAACTGCTATTTCTTAATTACATTGCAAACTGAGGAAATGGCAACCTAAAAAAACTTTGCTATCTTCTTATAGCCTTCTCCTGCGTTCTGGGCCTCTTCCATTTTCATGTTAGGCAGCTGCTTAGAAGAAGCCATGGCTGCTGTTTTTTTAAACTAGGTTAGAGGAGTCTGGATATTTATAAAGCTTTGAAATTTGTAGCACATGGCCTTTTCTAACAATGATTGTGAACAAGCCTTAATGTTAACAGGCTATTTAAGGTCTCAGACCTCGGTCAAAGTTATCTAAACGCTGAAATTCCTTGGGTTCCCATATTTTTTGCAAGGTACTCCTCTCTGTTTTTCACTCTAAAATTGTAGAAAACCCAAATAATAAACTGATCTTTAGCTGTATGCCTTTCAGTGATCATTTCATCTTCAACTTGCTATTCACAATAACAGTCATTTTGACCAGGGGTTTCCAGACTTTTACATACCACTTTAACTGAACAGGAGAGTTATATCTGGTAATGGAATTACAACTGTAAAATTAAATACAGCAAAGGGGCTTTTTTCCATTTCCATGCATCTAATCATTTCTGCTGAGCTGTATCATGTTATATTGTCTGCTGAGCTGCTGTATCTATTCCTATCATATGTGATACTGTCAGCTGACCTGTGTATCTAATGCTATCATATATGATACTGTCTGCTAAACCATGTACCTTAACAAGGGTTGCGCGAACCTGAACTGTAAAGTTCAGGTTCGTACCAAACTTTAGAATTTTTGAACCCCGGACCCAAACCGGAACTTTTCAGTAAAAGATCGGGTTCGAGTTCGGTGTTCAGCGATTTAATGGCGCTTTTTGAAAGGCTCTTGTGCCCTTAGAAGCCATCACAGCCATGCCTACTAATGGCATGGCTGTGATTGGCCAGTGCAGCATGTGACCCAGCCTCTATATAAGCTGGAGTCACGTAGTACTGCACGTCACTCTGCTCTGATTAGTGTAGGGATAGAATGCTGCTGCTGTGAGGGAGAAAATAGGAAAGAATCTTTAATCTGAAGTGCTTGTTAACTCAGCGATCTACCTAGATTTTGCTTTGTGGGTACAGTGCACAATCTTTTTTCCCTGCCCTGAGCCCAGTGACACAGAAAAATAACTTTTATCCGTCTGTTAGTTAGGTGGGCAGAGGCGGCCATTTTATGCAAGTTCAGTGCACCAGCGCAGCATATGTGCATTTGTGACATTCAAATAAAAGCTTGAAATACTGCAATAATATTCTGGGTTTAAAAAAACACCCATTTTTGTCAATACCCTACATCTGGGGCCTATGCTGCATTTGTTAATGTGACATACAAGCTAGAAACACTGCAATAATATTCTGGGTTTAAAAAACACCCATTTTTGGCAATACCCTACATCTGGGGCCTTTGCAGCATTTGTCAGTGTGAAAAACAAACTTGAAATATTGCAATAATATTCTTGGCTTAAAAAAACACCCATTTTGGGCAAAATACTAAATATGCGGCCTTTGCTGCATCTGTCAGTGTGAAATACACGCGTTAGATACTGCTGATATATTCTGTTATTAAAAAAACACCCATTTTGGGAAAGATCCTAAGTTTGAGGAGAATGAGGCGAGCGTTGAATAAGGGATGTGGACCCAGTCGTGGTGCTGCTGGTGGAGCTCCTGTTGCAGGGAGAGGACGTGGTCGATCTGTGCCAGCTACACTCACAAGTGAAACTCCTTCCTCAGGTGCAAGTAGGTGACAGAACCTTCAGCGTTATTTGGTAGGGCCTATCACGGCTCTACGAATGGTGAGGCCAGAACAAATACAGGTGATAGTAGATTGGGTTGCTGACAGTGCCTCCAGTTCCTTCACATTGTCTCCCACCCAGTCTCCTGCTGAAAGATCAGAGTTAGCACCTGCAGCCGATGTCCATCAGTCTTTTTCCTCACATCCTTGCAAATCAACCAAGCACAACATACTAAATCATCAATAATGATGAAGCAAATGTGTGACAATATATAATAACACCAAATAGACAAAGGGACAATCACAAACTTTTGTTAAGTAATTAACATTACAGAAGACATAAAAATAATAGTAATAGCAGCAGTAATGCAGACAAGCGCTACGACAAGCAACTCAGGGTGTGCCTGATATTAGTACAGGGGGAACATAAATGCTGCAAAAGCAGGCAAGATTTGAACAATCCCCACTTAAATATAAAGAATCCCTATTAAATACATAAAACTACACTAATATGAGCAATTATGAGGGCCAGCTAGAAAGCACCTCAAACAAAAAAGCCCATTGTCACGGATGGTGTACAGGAAACAAGACAAAACCATATAAACAATGTCTCTCTGGATCCACAACTAAGGAACAAAAGGAGACCCCTGCAATAGACCTGCCGCTCTCCCTCACTGCTCAGCCTATGCGAACACCCCAAAGGTGGATGGCCGCATATCCACGTTCCTCGGCTATCTATTACCTGAAGACCCTACAATAGTGAAGGTACACGACCACCGGCTCCCTACACTGACACGGAGGGAGTCAGGGTCACCTGGATCCAGAAAAGACAAAATCATAAATACATAAACAGCACTTATCTTGCAGAAGACTGACGACTGAGGACTGGGAACTGGGAACAGCATGCACACACACTCCAGGAAGTTGTATCAGCCGCACACTACTGCATTATGGGGAGGAACTTAAAGGGTAGCAATCAGTCCAACTGCATGACAGCTGAGATAGACTAACGAGATGAGAAACTAAACCAAAACAAAGAAATTCAAGGAGGAGGATGTGAGAAGCTCCTGTGAGCGCTTCTCAGCTGTCTGGCTGTGACACCCATAGGCAGTATAACTTATTAGTAGTAATAGCAAGCATGTAAAAACAGCAACATATTACCTAAGATAAATGGGATCACCAGAGGATCAGGCCCTGAACCGACAAAGAGCACACCCCGACGTACGTTTCGCTCCGCTTCTTCAAGCAGTCTGAGCCGCAAGTCATGCAGCAGTCTCTTCTGCTTTTTGATGACTCTGCTAGCAGGGTTTCCCAGGGCCATCCACATAGCCCTGCCCCAGAAGTGGAAGAGATTGGGTACATCGATGCCCAATCACTTATGTTTCAAGATGAGTACATGGGAGGACCATCGCAGCACGTCTCGGATGATGACGAAACACAGGTGCCAACTGCTGTGGCTTTCTGCAGTGTGCAGAACAACAAGGAGGGCAGGGGTGAAGACTGGGTGGAAGATGATGTGGAGAACAATGAGGTCCTCGAACCCCACATGGAATCAAAGTCATGCGAGTGACCTGTGTAGCTCAGAGGAAGAGGCGGTGGTCGCACAGAGCAACCAGCACAGCAGCAGAGGGAGCAGGGTGCAAAAGTGGAGCGGCCGTCCCATAGACAATACGCCTGCTACTGCCCACCGCACCAAGGGACCGAGCACACCAAAGCCAGCTTCAAGGAGTTCCCTGGCGTGGCAGTTCTTCAGACAATGTGCTGACGACAAGACATGAGTGGTTTGCACGCTGTGCAATCAGAGCCTGAAGCAAGGCATAAACGTTCTCAACCTGAGCACAACCTGCATGACCAGGCATCTAAGTGCAAACCACGAGCTACAGTGGAGTAGACACCTCAAAAACCAAGAAAGGTCTCTGGCTCCTCCTGCTTCCTCTTCTGCTGCAGTCGCGGCCTCTTCATCCACCTCTGGAGTGACAGTGCCACCTGCCACCCCGCACACAGAGGATCTGCCAGCAACACCACCACCTGGGTCAACAAGTATCTCCACAATGTCCCACTGAAGCCTTCAGCTCTCCATCTCCCAAACACTGGAGCGGAAAAGGAAGTACCCCCCTACCCACCCACGATCTCTGGCTCTGAATGCCAGCATTTCTAAATTACTGGCCTTTGAAATGCTGTTATTCTATCTGGTGGAGACGGATAGTTTTAAAAGCCTTATACTGGTTGCTGTCCCACAGTACATCGTGCCCAGCCACCACTACATTTCCAGGCGTGCAATCCCTTCCCTGCACAACCGAGTGGGGTACAAAATCAGGTGTGCACTGCACAACGCCATCTATGGCAAGGTCCACCTTACTACGGATACATGGACCAGTAAGCACGGTTAGTGACGTTATATTTCCATAACAGCACACTGGGTAAATGCAGTGGCGGCTGGGCCTGAGGCGGATAGCAGTTTTGCGCATGTCCTTCCACCACCGAGGTTTGCAGGGCGCTTCAGTTTGCCTCCTGTTGCTTCCTCCGCCTACTCTGCTTCCTCATCCTCTACCAGCTTCTCATCCAGTCAGCGTAACACCTTCACCACCAACTTCAGCACAGCCAGGAGTAAACGACAGCAGGCAGTTTTAAAACTTAACTGTTTGGGGGACACCCCCCCCCCCACGCCGAACAGGAGCTGTGGATGGGGCTTGAACAACAGACCGATGAGTGGTTGGTGCCAGTGAGCCTCAAGCCCGGCCTGGGGGTGTGCGATAATGGGCAAAATCTCATAGCAGCTCTGGGACTAGCCGGTTTGACGCACATCCCTTGCCTGCCGCATGTGCTAAATTTGGTGGTGCAGAGGTTCCTTAAAAATCACCTCGAGATGTCAGAGCTGTTGCATAAATTGCGGGCTGTCTGTGCGGGCTTTCGGCGTTCTCACCCTGCTGCTGCTCGCCTGTCAGCGCTGCAGCATAACTTCGGCCTTCCAGCTCACTGCCTCATATGCAACGTGCCCACAAGGTGGAACTCCACCTTGCACATGCTGGCCAGACTGTGCGAGCAGCAGCAGACGATAGTGGAGTTTCAGCTGCAGCAAGCACGAGTGAGCCGCCCTGCGGAAAAGCACCACTTTACCACCAATGACTGGGCCTCCATGCGAGACCTGTATTCCTTGTTGCGCTGTTTCGAGTACTCCACCAACATGGCCAGTACCGATAACACCGTTCTCAGCGTTACTATGCCACTTCTATGCCTCCTAGAAAAAACACTTCTGGTGATGATGGAAGAGGATGTGACACAGGAGGAGGACGAAGAGGGATCATTTCATAGGGTATCCGGCCAGTCATTCACAAGTGGCTCAGAGAGTGGGTTTCTGCACCCACAAACACCAGGTACACAATTGTCCAGCCAGGGCACAGTTCTGGAGGATGACGAGGTGGAGGATGATTTGATGGAGGAGGAGGAACCGTGTTCACAGCAGGGTGGCACCCAAACCAGTTCAAGGGCATCACTGGTGCGTGGCTGGGGGGATACAGAGGACACAGACGATACACCTCCCACAGAGGACAGCTTATCGTTGCCTCTGGGCAGCCTGGCACACATGAGCGATTATATGCTGCAGTGTCTCCGCAACGTCCGCCGAGTTGCCCACATTCTAACTTGTGCTGATTACTGGGTGGCCACACTGCTGGATTCCCGTTACAAGGACAATGTACCGTCCTTAATTCCGTCACTGGAGCGTGATTGTAAGATGCACGACTACAAGCGTATGCTGGTAGACGCGCTGCTGGTGGCATTCCCACCTGACAGCGAGGGCACAGTGGAAGCACAAGGCGAAGGCAGAGTAGGCGGTAGAGGTCGCCAACGCATCTGGGGCACCGCCAGCACCTCAGAAGGCAGGGTTAGCATGGCCGAAATGTGGAAAAGCTTTGTCAGCACGCCACAACAACCAACACCACCAGCTGATATGGAACGTCTTAGCAGGAGGCAGCATTTCACCAACATGGTGGAGCAGTATGTGTGCACACGCCTACACGTACTGAATGACGGGTCTGCCCCCTTCAACTTCTGGGTCTCCAAATTGGGCACATGGCCTGAGCTTGCCCTTTACGCCTTGGAGGTGCTGGCCTGCCCTGCAGCCAGTTTACTCTCTGAACGTGTATTTAGCACGGCAGGAGGCGTCATTACAGACAGACGCAGCCGCCTGTCCACAGCCAACGTGGACAAACTCACGTTCATTAAAATGAACCAGGCTTGGATCTCACAAGACTTTTCTGTACCTTGTACAGAATAGACATTTATACCACCATCAAACATACATTCTTGTACTCAAGTCAAGTGCAATGATTCTTTGTTTTCTTTTTTTTTTATTTGTGCTCGGATCGGCTCATGCTGAGAGGGTACCCTACCTAAGCCTATACTCCACCCCCCCAACCTAGAAGCAGCAGAGTTATGCCGGAACTGCTTATCGAAGGGTAGCCTAAAGGGGGCTACCCCAATGATGAGACCTGAAAGAAGGGAGGGCTCCTGGGTGGGTTGAAATCGTTCGAACCGACAAGTGGGGGGAGGAGGGCCAAGTTTTAATAGTGAACGCCTTGCCTCCCCTCACACAAATGCGGCACTCTTAATTGCCTACCACTTGTGCTCGGATCGGCTCATGCTGAGAGGGTACCCTACCTAAGCCTATACTCCACCCCCCCAACCTAGAAGCAGCAGAGTTATGCCGGAACTGCTTATCGAAGGGTAGCCTAAAGGGGCCAAAAGAACCATCCATAGGAGTTAAAAAACTTGATAACAGAAACTACAGACCAAAACTCGAAAGCCAATGATATTTCGTATAAGGATCCGGGATATTACGCATGGAACACGCGGAACTGCGACGACCAAACCGTTTGATGACATGTACTGGCACCTTATGCATGGACGCCGCCGCTGCCGCGCCCATGCGGAAGGAATGTCCTGTGATCCAGCGAGGACCGACCCCTGAACCTGTCAACTAACCTGAATGTACGTAAGAAAGGCCGCGGTGGTTAGCCGGGCATTGCCTAGTTCGAGTACGGGAGAACATGCCGCTTGGACTAAATACTACGCAGCCAAGCCTCCAAGGCCTGCACCGAACACCATCTGCTGTCCGTGGGAAAGTATCTGACCGCGACTGGTTGCCCCGGCCGTGACGTCTTGGACGAGGCCAAGGTGAGGACATAGATGGACTCGCGCCGGATGAGCTGACCTTTCCGCAGGCACCCAGCCAGCGTATTGGTGCCCATGAGCTCGCCTGACCTGAGGAATCCATGGAAAGCCAGGTACAAGGCTGTTTCTACCAGAGCGCTAACCTGTGGCCCGAACGGTTTGCCCCTGCAGTTTGCCTGTCACGGCCTGAACAAGCTACCGGTAAATGGCTGACGCCCATGTCGTTTCACAACAGACATCTTGCGCAAACCCTTCAACTCCGCTTTGATCGGGTGGGCGGAGAAGAGTGACGGTAGGTCCGGATGTAGCCTGTACCAATGGTGCTGAATACCTGCCATGTATAGTTAACAATGCTATAGGACATGTTTAATTGAGAGTGGCAAAAACCCCGACAAAGCCCAATAGGTGAGTGATAGGCCCCCGGCCAGCGGCCGGGCAGGTGTTCTCATTTCTCTGAAACAGGCGCCAAGCTGTCTTGTAAGCCCTCAGAGTATTACTGGCCAAGGAATTGGCCATCAGTCTCTTAGCTATGGTGAGATGGGAGACTAGTCCCAGCGCAGCTGGGCCTGGTGAGGAATTTTTTTTTTTTTTAATCTCCATGCGTGAGAGACTCTAATGGCAGAGTCCTGTGTGTAAACCTAAAGCGGAGAAGCCATGCGTGAGAGACTAATGGCGGAGCCATGCGTGAGAGACTAATGGCGGAGTCATATGTGTAAAACTAAAACGGAGAAGCTCTGCGTGAGGGACTCTAATGGCGGAGTCATATGTGTAAAACTAAAACGGAGAAGCCATGCGTGAGAGACTCAGATGGCGGAGTCATATGTGTAACCTAAAACGGGGAAGCCATGCGTGAGACTCTAATGGCGGAGACATATGTGTGAACCTAAACGGAGAAGCCATGCGTGAGAGACTAATGGCGGAGTCATATGTGTAACCTAAAACGGAGAAGCCATGCGTGAGAGACTCTAATGGCGGAGTCATATGTGTAAACCTAAAACGGAGCAGCCATGCGTGAGAGATTCTAATGACGGAGTCATATGTGCCAACCTAAAACGGAGAAGCCAGGCGTGAGAGACTAATGGCGGACTCGTATGTGTAAAACTCACACTGAGAAGCCATGCGTGAGAGACTCTAATGGCGGAGTCATATGTGTAACCTAAAACTGAGAAGCCATGCGTGAGAGACTCTAATGGCGGAGTCATATGTGTAAACCTAAAACGGAGCAGCCATGCGTGAGAGACTCTAATGGCGGAGTCATATGTGTAACCTAAAACGGAGAAGCCAGGCGTGAGAGACTAATGGCGGAGTCGTATGTGTAAAACTCACACGGAGAAGCCATGCATGAGAGACTCTAATGGCGGAGTCATATGTGTAACCTAAAATGGGGAAGCCATGCGTGAGAGACTCTAATGGCGGAGTCATATGTGTAAACCTAAAACGGAGAAGCCATGCGTGAGAGACTCTAATGGCAGATCCGTATGTGTAAAACTAACATGGAGAAGCCATGCGTGAGAGACTCAGATGGCGGAGTCATATGTGTAAACCTAAAACGGAGAAGCCATGCGTGAGAGATTAAAAAATGTATATATATTTTTTTTTTTTTTTTTTTCACTATCAACCACTTAAGCAGCTCCGGGATGGGCACAGCTCTGAGTACGAGCATGAAGAGCATGGTATAACGCAGATCACCTGCATGGACTAACTAACATCCTGTGCCTAAATAACCCCCTTGGAACCTTATGTACGGCCGGCAGCAGGAAGCCAGCCACCGCCTATGATCTGCTCCCCCTGACCGAGCCTAGTACTCCTTCCCCTGATCCCTGCCTACCTAACGGCACGGCGGCCCGTTCCAGACTTTATTGAAGATGAGGAGCCTTACCCCCCAGCCGCGTGGGGAGCTCACGCTGCTCCCTGGCAGAATGCACCAGTGCGGGGGAGCCCCCCTCCTCAGCTAGGGCCGACCCACCGCCGGCTGGACACTCGTACCGCGTGGGGAGCAGCGCCACTCCCTGGCAATGTGCACCGGATCAGAGGGAGCCCTTCCTTTACCGTGGGCCCCGGCCCCCGCTGGTTTGAACCGTGTGCCGCGTGAGGAGCCGCACAGCTCCCTGGCATTGTGCACCAGTGCGGGAGTGCCCCCCCTCACCTAGGGGCTGGTTATTGTGACTGGAACCCGCTGGGAGACTGAAGCCTAACTGGACCTACCTGTGACCGTGAAGGCTGACCTCCCAGGCCGTGGCTGACCCACGTGCGTAGTCGTGACGCAACTACCCGTAGATGCCCACCCAGTGCCTGTAGTTAACGGGAGTGCGACCGAGTCTGTGGATGTGACCGACTAGCCCCTGTAGTCGTGAGGGGACCCTACATCGAGAGTAGCGGTAACTGACCATCGCCTGTAGACGTGGTAGTATTACCTCATGAGTCTGTTGACATGAGACTAATGCCTGCAGTCGTGGCCGGTCTTAATAATGAGTCTGTAGTCATAACGGATTTGTGCCTGCAGTCGTGGCAGGGCTTTAGAGCGGGTCTGTAGTCGTGACAGACTGATGCCTGCAGTCGTGGCAGGACTTTATAACGAGTCTGTAGTCGTGACAGACTGATGCCTGCAGTCGTGGCAGGGCTTTATAACGGGTCTGTAGTCGTGACAGACTGATGCCTGCAGTCGTGGCAGGGCTTTATAACGAGTCTGTAGTCGTGACAGACTGATGCCTGCAGTCGTGGCAGGACTTTATAACGAGTCTGTAGTCGTGACAGACTGTTGCCTGCAGTCGTGGCAGGGCTTTAGAGCGGGTCTGTAGTCGTGACAGACTGATGCCTGCAGTCGTGGCAGGGCTTTATAAGGAGTCTGTAGTCGTGACAGACCTGGCAAAGCAACATTCCTATCTATACCATTATTATTATTATTTTTTTTTTCTTTCCCCCCCCCACTAAAGGCCACGACTGTAGGCGCCACCCTGTAAGAGATGCGCCAGAGGCCTGGACATAATAGTCCACCATCCCCCGTCCCCCAAGCCTATGCAGGAGAAAAGAGGGGGTTGGCCCCCGCATGCACCACCCCTGACTCACCTGGCGGCCATGACAGCCACGAACCCCACAGTATCGTAAGTTAGCCCACCACCTGTGGACCTGAATAACCAAGGACAGACGTGTGAGTGAGCGCACGCCAGCTGGGCGACACTTCACTCATGCCACCGCTCCCTAGCTAACCACCGGATTATTGTGACTGCGCCCGAACCAACCCCCTGACTGACCGTATGGGCTTACGGGCGGCCCGGCTGCGTGCGCAAAGTGACGTGGCCAGCCCCCCTCCTTGAAGCCCTCTTTATATTTGATCCTTGAACATATTCCAAATTTTATTTAAATTTTATTTTTTTTTTTTAATACTCCTGCCTTAGTACCTAGCCACTGTGCCTGAGCAGAGGAGCCCTGCACCTGGACTGCAGTACCAGTATGGGCCTGTAGGTGTCGACCATCCCCCGCCCTCTCTCAAGCCAGGACCTGCTGGAGCGCAGCAAGCCAGTGATTCCCTTCTAGGTTAGAATTAACCATTGAAATCATAACTTGTTATACAGTGCACATGTCTGCTTATCTTGTCTTGCCTGAGTTTGGCGCAGTAAAGAAGACGAGTTTATTCTGCAGCGGATTCCTAGAAATGACTGAAAGTCACATAAGCATGTCCACCTTCACTGCCTCGCTAATTGTAATTACCAGGAGAACGTGCATCAGGATCGGCTGTGAGGGATTTGCGCTCCGCCATGTGGAACATTGCATCCCGTGCCCACCGTTATCGACTATTTGTACAGAAAAAGCCGCGGCGTATTAATCGCCTATAGGTTTCGGCTTCCGCCCCCTGATCCTGCAGCTGAACCTCCGCTTACTGATTGCAGCTAATGAATAGATTCCTGTGTGAGCGGACGGCGTTTTCCTCTACGGCGGAACATTCTGATACGGGAGTGAGTGATATATAACGCTGCGTCGTGGAGCCGACGGCCGGCGTGACCGATGCTCAGGGTATGCGAGCGGACGTCGGGACCCGTCGCTGCTGAGCCACAGGTGAGGGGTGCCTTCCTGGGGGACGCTGCATGTGGGAGCGGGGGTGCTTAGCGCAGGGCCTGGAGCGGATCAGGGTGCCTGTCTCGGGGTGCCGGAAGCGATCGGGAGTGCGGGCAGTCTCCAGCGCAGCTGAAGATCGGCGACACGCTCGGCAGCCCCACATGTTATACATAGCGAGACGGATGTGCAAGCCACTCTGCCTACCTAATCACCATAGCGACGAGCCCGACGCAGCCGATCCTCCAGTGACGCATGCCTTTTTCTGGCACCAACCCACAAGCCGATTCGAAATCGTTCGAACCGACATGTGGGGGGAGGAGGGCCAGGTTTAAATAGTGAACGCCCCGCCTCCCCTCACACAAATGCGGCACTCTTAATTGCCTACCACTTGTCCCAATATTTTGGGGGCTACCCAAATTTTATTTTGTTATATCCACATTTGTTTGCAGAGCAGTTGCCATGCTCTTAAGCACATTTTACTGCCTTTTACATCCCTCTTTTCAAGGACTATTTTAGACCCATTTTAATGCAAAAAAAGTGCCAATTTTAGTGCCCTAAATTGAAACAATTCTTATTTTCAATTGTCGGGTGACATTTTACCATTTTTGACGTATACAAACCCTTGCTGTGCCTGGGTGACAGGGGCCTAAATCTCTCAAAATCGTCTGTTCTATTGCTGGGTGACATGAACCCCCTTTTGCTGTGAATGAACCCCTGCTGTGCCTGAGTGACATGGGCCTACATCTCTCAAAATCCTCTGTTCTTTTTCTGGGTGACATGAACCCCCTTTTGCCATGAATGAACCCCTGCTGTGCCTGGGTGACAGGGGCCTAAATCTCTCAAAATCCTATGTTCTGTTGCTGAGTGAAATGAACCCACTTTTGCCGTGAATGAACCCCTGCTGTGCCTGGGTGACATGGGACTCGTTCTCTCAAAATCCTCTGTTCTATTGCTGGATGACATGAACCCCCTTTTCCCGTGAATGAACCCCTGCTGTGCCTGGGTGACAGGGGCCTAAATCTCTCAAAATCCTCTGTTCAATTGCTGGGTGACATGAACCCCCTTTTGCCGTGAATGAACCCCTGCTCTGCATTGCTGACAGGGAACTAAATTTAGTGAAAACATCTGTTACTGATCGGAACATGCACGACTACAAGCGCACGCTGTTGATAGCATTCCCACCTGACAGCGGGGGCACAGTGGAAGCACAAGGCGAAGGCAGAGGAGAAGTAAGAGGTCGCCAACACAGCTGGGGCACCACCAGCACCTAAGAAGGCAGGGTTAGCATGGCCCAAATGTGGAAAAGCTTTGTCAGCCTTGGAGGTGCTGACCTGCCCTGCAGCCAGTGTATAATGTGAACGTGTGTTTAGTACGGCAGAGAGCATTATCACAGGCCGCAGACAATGTGGACAAGCTTACGTTTATTAAAATGAATCAGGCATGGATCCCACAGGACTTGTTCATACCTTGTGCAGAATAGACATTTATACCAGCCTCAACCATCCATTCTTGTACTCAAGTGCACTTATTCTTTGTTTTATTTTCTTATATGTCCCAATATTTTGGGGGATACCCCAATTTAAAAATAAAAAATAACACAAATCAGGGTTGGTTACCTATTCCTCCTTCACCGCCGCTTCCACCTACACTGCCACGTCAACCTACACCGCCACATCCACCCATCCACCGCCTCCACAACCTCCTCCTCCTAGATCCAGATTGTTATTTTTTATTTTTCTGTATTTTATGTTATTTTAAGTCATTTCCCTATCCACATATGTTTGCAGAACAGTTGCCATGCTCTTAAGCACATTTTGGTGCTTTTGCAGCCCTCTAGCCCTTTCCAGGACTATTTTAGAGCCATTTTAGTGCCCAAAGGTTCGGGTCCCCATTGACTTCAATGGGGTTCGGGGTCAAGTTCGGGTCAAGTTCGGGTCCCGAACCCGAACTTTTCTTTTCAAGTTTGGCCGAACTCGTCGAACTCGAACATCCAGGTGTCTGCTCAACTCTATTGCCATTACTATGGTAGATATATAGGGGGTCATTTATCAAACTGGTGTAAATTAGAACTGGCTTAGTTGCCCATAGCAACCAATCAGATTCCACCTTATATTTTTGACAGCTCCTTTGGAGAATGAAAGGAAGAATCTGATTGGTTGCTATGTTCTGCTTTACACTTGTTTGATAAATGACCCCCATAATGTTGCTGGTTCTGTATGGGAACTTGCTCTGGCACTGTATCAGGGACATGCTGATACCTTAGCTGCATTAGGCCCCTTTTACACGGGTGAGTATTCTGCGCAGGTGCAATGCGTGAGTTGAACACATGCACCCGCACTGAATCCTGACCTATTCATTTCTATGGGGCTGTGCACACGAGCAGTGATTTTCACACATAACTTGTGCGTTGCGTGAAAATCGCAGCATGCTCCTCTTTGTGCGTTTTTCACGTAACGCAGGCCCCATAGAAATGAATAGGATTGTGTGAAAATCGCAAGCAAGTGCAGGATTTTTATGCACGGTTGCTAGGTGACGATCGGGATGGGGACCCGATCATTATTATTTCCCCTCTAACATGGTTATAAGGGAAAATAATAGCATTCTGAATACAGAATGCATAGTAAAATAGGACTGGAGGGGTTAAAAAATAAGAATAATTTAATTCACCTTAATCCACTTGTTCGCGCAGCCGGCATCTCTTCTGTCTTCATCTGTGAGCAATAGGACCTTTGATGACGTCACTGCGCATGTGATGGACCATGTGATGAACGCAGTGACGTCATTAAAGGTCCTATTGCTCACAGATGAAGACAGAAGAGAAGCCGGGCTGCGCGAACAAGTGGATTAAGGTGAGTTAAATTATTTATTTATTTTTTTAACCCCTCCAGCCCTATTTTACTATGCATTCTGTATTTAGAATGCTATTATTTTCCCTTATAACCATGTTATAAGGGAAAATAATACAATCTACACTACAACTAACCCAAACCTGAACTTCTGTGAAGAAGTTCGGGTCTGGGTACCACAGTCGTTTTTTTTTTTATCACGCGCGTGCAAAACACATTGCACCCGCGCAATAAAAACTGAACATCGGAACGCAATCGCATTCTTACTCGCGTGGGTTTGCCGCAATGCACAGGGACACATCCGGACCTAATCCTGACACGCCTGTGTGAAAGAGGCCTTAGAGTTATGTAACCTATTTGACGGTCCTGGATAATAGGATAAACAAGTAGTAGAAGTAGTAATAATAATAATAATAATAATAATAATAATAATAATATATTTGTAACACAATTCAATAAACATAAACTTTGGAGACAAATATGACAAAGCATAATTTTATGCAATGAAACAATATTCACTTTATAACTAAAAAAAGGAACAAAGAAGGATAAAATAGAAATTCAAATTAAATAATGTGAAGATAGTATACCCCAACTCTCACACTACAAGAACCACTACTAACTTTTATATTGTTCTGACAGCTTTATGGCTGCTGCATTTTCCTGAATTCTTAATTTTATTGACCTCCAGGCACTATTTCCACTAGTACTAAAAGATTTTATGCACCTTTATATCAGCTGCTATGTCAGTGAATCAAACTCCTTTATTTGTTCAATGTCAAATGTTTGAATGACCCTGTTTTCATATATATAAAAATTGCTTCATCCACTTCCCATAGCATCATACTATGTATTAGAAAACTAATTTTGTTTTGATAGATATGCATTTTTAATCTACATATACATGTTCTGAAATGAAAATTCAGAAGTGTTATCTTTTTGCATTATTACTCAATCCAAACATCATTAATATGGATTTTCTATCTGAGTTTCAATAAATATGGAACTTTCACAAGCAATGAATAGTGACAAGTTATTCTACAGAACACAAATAAATTATATTGACTTCAAGCTTTAAAAATACTGCTAGAGCAATCTTAAAGCACACAATAACTCATTGTTTTCTGGAGTACTGTATATCACCTAGAATTCACAACATTTTATGGCAAGTCAAAATATAATTAGAGATAAGCGAATTGAATCCCACGATGTGGAATTCAATCCAAATTTCAGGATAAATTTGATTTGCCTCGAAGCCAAATTTCCTCGTGCTTCATGTAAGAAAATCGATTTAACCTGAAATAGTATAAAAAAATTTAAAAAATTATTCTTACTTCCTTTATTTGCTCGCGATGGGCCGCCAGCCGCCATCTTGTTTGAAGATGCCAGCCGAAATCCCATGCATGGTGACGTATGACGTCACCACATTGGCTGGCGTGATGATGTAATCTCGCGCCGTTTGAGATTTCTAGCCAGATCTTCAAGCAAGATGGCTGCGGCCGGCCCATTGCGAGCAAATGGACGCTGCAAGTTTCATTATTTATCTTTTTTAATGTTAATTTCACACTGATTTTACACTCAGATGCCGCCATCATGTATGAACGCGGCATCTGTTGGGGTACAATGCTATCGCTGCTCCCTGTCATTGCACCCACTACTTTAAAAAAAATGCGCTTCGTGATTAAGTAATTTGTTACAAAGCAAATTTTTTTGCTAAATTTGGTGAATCAGAGAATCGAACTTTTAAAAAATTCACTCATCTCTAAATATAATATTAGATAATGAGATTTAACCCCTTAGTGACCACCCATACCTGTTTTTACGGCGGTCACTAAGGGGCCTTGGGCTGGAGCGCCGCCTTTTTACGGCGGCACTTCAGCCCAAGTTAGCGCTAAAATCAAGTGCTGTAGCTCTGTGCCCGCAGCTACCGGAGGTAACTGAGGGGCAGTGAGACTGTGACAAGCGGTCTCTGATCACGTGATCGCCGTGATACACTTTATCACGGCGATCACAGAAAATGCCGGCAGTGGAGCTGCCCGCACTAAACTTTCTCCCTCCTCTCATGTAAGAGAGGAGGGAGAAAGTCTCCGGTGCAGCGATCGGGTCCCCCAGCGCTTCTGGCTCTAAGCTGGGTCCCGATCCTCACCCCCCACCCCCCTTACCCTCAAGAAAGATAGCGGCGGCGGCTCACAGCTGCTATTAAAAAGGTCTCTCTCCTAAGGAGAGGAGAGAGAAGTCCCCCAGCACCCCGATCGGGGCAATATGGCCCCAGATGTATTAATTAAATAAAGTTATTAGGGCGCCCCCCCTTATCTAATTAAAAAATATATATATAAATGGCGCAGACATGCGCACTGGTTACTGTGCTGAAGATCTGCCTTCAGCACAGTAACCATCAGGGACCAATAATAATGGTCCCTGATCATGTGGTCTCCATGATAACCCTATCATGGAGATCACATCCATTATATTTACAAAATAGAGCCAGGACAGGGGCTGTGCTTCTCTCTCCCCTCAACGCAGTTGTTCTGTGAGGAGAGAGAGAGAGATCAGACTTCTGTCCTGGTTCTGTGATTACATACTGTGAAAAAAGAAAAAGAAAATAAATCTAATTATAAACTGTCCGTCAGTAACTGGCGGTCAGTGGGTGTCCGTGATTAGGCGTCCGTCATTAGACATCTATTAGTGACGGTCAATTATCTTTATTAGAGAACCTGTGTCCGTCTGTTACTGGCGGTCAGTGGGTGTCAGTCAGTCGGTGGGTGTCAGTGAGTTGGTGGGTGTCAGTCAGTCAGTGAGTGGGTGTCAGTCACTTGCCGTCCATTACCAGTCTATTAGGGACGGTCAGTTATTTTTATTTCTTTCTGAGCTTTACAGAAAAAAAATATGGCTCGGAGATTGTTAAGTGCGGAGCAGGCCTACGAATTTATTTGCTCTGACCACTCAGAATCTGGCACCGCTTCAGAGGCGGAAATTTTTTCAGATAGCGGGGACTCCGATTCCATCCCCAGACCCCATAGCCCTATGGTGATAGAAGTCGCCACCTCCTCTAATTCTCCACCCAGCGGTCCTGTCCCTTCTGCTACGTGGGTTCCTGCCACTTCATTTTCCTCCCAAGTACCCCAATTTTTATCCACTCCCCAAATTAATGTGGATGTCGCCAATTTTACCCCTGATGATTTTTTTCCTTTATTTGTGGATGATAACGTCCTTGAGTTAATTGTGAAGCAAACTAATTTGTACGCCATACAGTTTGCTGTACAAAAGCCCATGTCTATTTATGTAAGACGGTGGACCCCCACAAGTGTCCCTGAAATAAATAAAAATTTGGGGCTTACCCTGTACACGGGCATCATAAAAAAAAACTCTGTCCGATCCTATTGGGCTGCGAGTACTGTCCACTCAACCCCTGTGTTTGCAGCAGTTATGTCCCGTAACCGCTATGAAGTCCTAATGCGGTTTGCATTTTTCTGATAATTCCCAAGTCCCCCCCAGAACTGACCCAGCCTTCGACCGCCTAAATAAATTAAGACCCCTTATTTCTCTCCTTACAGATTTATTCTTGAAATTACGGTATATACCCCTGAAATAAATTTATCCGTTGATGAATCACTTTTTAGTTTTAAAGGCCGCCTTTCCTTCCGTCAATATATTCCCTCCAAGCGTGCCAGATATGGGGTAAAATTGTATAAGGTGTGCGAGAGCACAACCGGCTACACCTGTGGTCTGTCTATTTATGAGGGCAGAGACTCCCAACTTAACCCCCCAGGCTTCCCTGAAAATATTTGAACAACAGGCAAAATTGTGTGGGATCTATTGGTGCCATTCCTGCACAAAGGCTACCATGTGTACACAGATAATTTTTATACCAGTATACCCCTTTATAAATCCCTCCATGCTGCAAACACAGTTGCCTGTGGGACAGTCCGCAAAAATAGAGTTGGATACCCACAACTGCTGGTCTCCAAACGTTTGGAGAAAGGAACATCCTTCACCCTCACAAGTGACCAGCTGCTTGCCGTGAAGTGGAAGGACAGGAAGGATGTCCACATGCTGATCACCTTGCATGCAGACACCATTGTGACAGTTAGGGAGAAGGTGGCTACGGCGGACAAGCACAAACCAGTCTGTGTGACAGACTACAATAAATTTATGGGAGGTGTAGACATTTTGGACCAGGCGCTTCAACCCTACCTGGTGAAGCAAAAAAACAGGGCCTGGTATAAAAAGGTAGCAATCTACCTCATCCAGATTGCTACCTACAATAGTTTTATTTTATTTAAAAAGTCCCAGGGAAACCTCGACTTCCTCGAGTACCAGGAGAAGGTGATTGAGAGTCTCCTGTTTGAGTCCCCCGCACCTGGGCAAGCCTTCGAATCGGAGGACGTTCGAAGGCTTTCAGAACGCCTTTTTTCCTCACCCTGTCCCTGCCACTACCAGCAAAACGTACCCACAGAAAAGATGCCGGGTGTGTAGCAAACATGGAAGGAGATGGGACACCCGGATTTACTGCCCCAGTTGCCCATCACAACCAGGCCTCTGTAATTACCCCTGTTTTGAAACGTACCATACGGTTGCAAATTATTAATTTTATTTCATACCAAAAAGAACAGGGGGGGGGGTTCAGGAATTAAATTTATTCTCATTTTCAGTTTAGTTTGTGGGTTTTCCAGGGAGGGAGGGATCCCTTTGGGATGGGTCGTGGAGCAAATTTTCTTTTCAGACATTGGATCTAATTTTACCTTTTCTGATTTGTTTCCTTAATTTTCCTAATTTCATTTTTTATGACTATGTTCTGCCACACAAAGCTGTTAATTCCATTCACATTACTGTATCATGATATTGGCATGATATTTTTTTATTTGGATGATCTCTAATCATTGAGTTGTTCCTCACCAGTACACTAAGGGCTTTAGTAAGAATTTTTTTTGTGGACACCCCACAACACGTCTAGAAATAATGACATAATTTTGGGAATTAGTGATCCATTACTGTTCCTACAGACGGTTCTGGACACTGTCCCTTTATATACTCTGTAGGTGACTGGTTGATTGTGTGCATAGCGGTTTCTACCTTGCCGGGCAGGGGCCTGTTATGGTGCATCACGTCACTTAGCACGTTCGTCTCTCATATAGGGATTGATGGGGCTAAAGAGACGTTGTACGACCAGTCACTATCCTTGAGTGTCAGCTTGTCATTACAGCCCTATCTGTGTTCTTGTATCTTGTGAAGAAACTGGAATTTGCAACATAGCTGGAGACATGTTGCTCCATTTTCTTGGACTTGTTGCCTTTCACTACAGTTCAGTTTTTTTTCCCTTTTTTTCAGTTTGGCGAGACATAGTCATATGTACACGCAAATGCCTTTTTAGAAATCTGACTCCCTTATAAGTGCTAAGCTTCACTTCTCAACTGTAAGGGATCTAGTTTTTAAAATGGAGTCATTTATAAGGGTTTTCTATAATTTTGCAGCTCAACGCCATTACATGTGTGCAATGGGGCCTGAACCATTTTCAGTTTATTATCTAAAAGACCCTAGGTGCTCCTTTATGTTTGGACCCTGCCGTGTGACAAGACATAAGATTAGGGCCACAATGGGTTTATTTCTGAAGACAGGAGAAACGGGGTGATACATTTTGGGGTGTACATCTTCATTTTCATGTGCAATGTATAAAAAAAAATCTGTCTTTAAATTGACACTTTTGTGTAAAAATTAAAAAATATTTTTTTTATGCCTGCTTTGCATTAATTTCTACTAAAAACTAAAGGGTCTAAATGCTCACTACACCTCTAGATGAATACCTTAGGGCAGGCATGCTCAACCTGCGGCCCTCCAGCTGTTGGAAAACTACAACTCCCATAATTACCGGACAGCCTACAGCTATCAGCCTACAGAAGGGCATGGTGGGAGTTGTAGTTTTACAACAGCTGGAGGGCCGCAGGTTGAGCATCTCTGCCTTAGGGGGTCTAGTTTTCAAAATGGGGTCCATTATGGGGGTTTTCTATTGTTTTTGCAGCTCAACGCCATTACAAGTGTGCAATGGGGCCTGAACCCTTTTCAAGCAAACTTTGTGTTCTGAAAACCACTGGGTGCTCCTTTATATTTGGGCCCTGCCATTTGTCAAGACATAAGATTAGGGCCACAATGAGGGTATTTATTAAGACAGGAGAAACGGGGTGATACATTTTGGGTAGAGTTGAGCGAACCCGAACTGTAAAGTTCGGGTTTGTACCGAACTTTAGGTTTTTCGGCACCCAGACCCGAACCCGAACATTTACGTAAAAGTTTGGGTTCAGGTTCGGTGTTCGGCGCTTTCTTGGCGCTTTTTTAAAGGCTGCACAGCAGCCAATCAACAAGCGTCATTCTACTTGCCCCAAAAGGCCATCACAGCCATGCCTACTATTGGCATGGCTGTGATTGGCCAACTGCAGCATTTGACTTAGCCTCTATTTAAGCTGGAGTCACGTAGCGCCGCCCGTCACTCTGCTCAGATTAGTGTAGGGAGAGGCTGCAGCTGCTGTAAGGGAGAGATCAGGGAGAAATCCTATCAAGAACTGTTTTTTGTACTCAGCGATCTACAGCAAATGTGTTTTGTGGGTGCAGTGCACAATTTTTTTAAGCCTGCCCTGAGCCAACTACTGCTGAAAACGAACTTTTTTTTCTTCAGTTAGTCAATATCAATACATAATCGGCAGCCATTTTATGCAACAATAGTGCACCAGCACAGGCTATCTGCATGTCTGCAAGTCCAGAAATACAGCTTCTTGCTTACTGGGGTTAAAAAAATACATCTGTTAAATATAGTGCACATCTGGGATTACACGTGCATAAGTGATTGTCACATTTAGGACAGGAATACAGCTTTTTGGTTACTGGGGTGAAAAAACCCTTTAATATACTGCACATCTGGGATTTGACAAGCATAAGTGACTGTCACATTTAGGCCATAAATACGGCTTTGGCATACTGGGGTGAAAAAAGCCTCTGATATACTGCACATCTGGGATTAGACAAGCATAAGTGATTGTCACATTTAGGCCAGAAAAACGGCTTTTTGATTACTGGGGTGAACAAACCCTCTAATATACTGCACATCTGGGATTAGACAAGCATAAGTGACTGTCACATTTAGGCCAGAAATACGGCTTTGGCATACTGTGGTGAAAAAAGCCTCTAATATACTGAAAATCTGGGATTAAACGTACATAAGTGACTGTCACATTTAGCCCATAAATTCGGCTTTGGCCTACTGGGGTGAAAAAAGCCTCTGATATATTGCACATCTGGGATTACACATGCATAAGTGACTGTCACATTTAGGCCAGAAATATGGCTTTTTCATTACTGGGGTGAAAAAACCCTCTAATATACTGCACATCTGGTAAGGCCTGAGCAAGTACAGGCGCTAGTCAATTGGGTGGCCGACAGTGGATCCAGCACGTTCACATTATCTCCCACCCAGTCTTCTGCAGAAAGCGCACAGGTGGCTTCTGAAACCCATGCCCATCAGTCTGTCACATCACCCCCGTGCAAATCGGGGAACCTATCTGAGCCTCAAGTCATGCAGCAGTCTCTTATGCTGTTTGAAGACTCTGCTGGCATGGTTTCCCAAGGGCATCCAGGTGTGGAAGACATAGAATGCACTGACGCACAACCACTTATGTTTCCTGATGAGGACATGGGAATACCACCTCAGCACGTCTCTGATTATGATGAAACACAGGAGCCAACTGCTGCGTCTTTCTGCAGTGTGCAGACCAAAAAGGAGGTCAGAGAGGAAGACTGGGTGGAAGATGATGCAGGGGACGATGAGGTCCTAGACCCCACATGGAATGAAGGTCATGCCACTGACTTTCAGAGTTTAGAGGAAGAGGCAGTGGTGAGACCGAGCCAGCAGCGTAGCAAAAGCGGGAGCAGGGTGCAAAAGCAGAGCAGCCGTCGCCAAAACAGTTTGCCTGCTACGGGCCACCGTCAACAGGGACCGAGCACACCAAAGGCAGCTTCAAGGAGTTCCCTGGCATGGCACTTCTTCACACAATGTGCTGACGACAAGACCTGAGTGGTTTGCACGCTGTGCCATCAGTGCCTAAAGCGAGGCATTAACGTTCTGAACCTTAGCACAACCTGCATGACCAGGTATCTACATGCGAGACATGGGCTGCAGTGGAGTAAGCACCTTCAAAACCAAGAAAGGGCTCAGGCCCCTCCTGCTCCCTCTTCTGCTGCTGCCTCGGCCTCTTCCTCCGTCTCTGGAGGAACATTGGCACCTGCCGCCCAGCAAACAGAGGATGTGCCACCAACAACACCACCTCCATCATCAAGCATCTCCACCATGTCACACGGAAGCGTTCAGCTCTCCATCTCACAAACCTTTGATAGAAAGCGTAAATTCCCAATAGCCACCCTCGATCCCTGGCCCTGAATGCCAGCATTTCTAAACTGCTGGCCTTTGAAATGCTGTCATGCAGGCTGGTAGAGACGGACAGCTTCAAACAGCTCATGTTGCTTGCTGTCCCACAGTACGTCGTTCCCAGCTGCCACTACTTCTCCAGGAGAGCCGTGCCCTCCCTGCACAACCAAGTATCGGATAAAATCAAGTGTGCAATGCTCAACGCCATCTGTGGCAAGGTCCACCTAACCACAGATACGTGGACCAGTAAGCACGGCCAGGGACGCTATATCTCCCTAACTGCACACTGGGTAAATGTAGTGGCGGCTGGGCCCCAGGCGGAGAGCTGTTTGGCGCACGTCCTTCCGTCGCCAAGGATCGCAAGGCATCATTCTTTGCCTCCTGTTGCCTCCTCTTCCTACTCGGCTTCCTCCTCCTCTTCTACCATCTCCTCATCCGGTCAGCGACAGACCTTCACCACCAACTTCAGCACAGACAGGGGTAAACGTCAGCAGGCCGTTCTGAAACCGATGTATTTGGGGGACAGGCCCGACACCGCGCAGAAGTTGTAGCGGGGTATAGAACAACAGACCGACGAGTGGTTGCTGCCAGTGGGCCTCAAGCCCGGCATGGTGGTGTGCGATAATGGGCAAAATCTCGTTGCAGCTCTGGGACTAGCCGTTTTGACGCTCATCCCTTGCCTGGCGCATGTGCTGAATTTGGTGGTGCAGAAATTCATTTACAACTACCCCAACATGTCAGAGCTGCTGCATAAAGTGCGGGCCGTCTGTGCGCACTTCCGGCGTTCTCATCCTGCTGCCGCTCTGCTGTCTGCTCTACAGCTTAACTTCGGCCTTCCAGCTCACCGCCTCATATGCGACGTGCCCACCAGGTGGAACTCCATCTTGCACAAGCTGGAGAGACTGTGCGAGCAGCAGCAGGCCATAGTGGAGTTTCATCTGCAGCACGCACGGGTGAGTCGCACTGCAGAACAGCACCACTTCACCACCAATGACTGGGCCTTCATGCAAGACCTGTGTACCCTGTTGCGCTGTTTCGAGTACTCCACCAACATGGCCAGTGGCGATGACACCGTTATAAGCGTTAGAATACCACTTCTATGTCTCCTTGAGAAAAAAATTAGGGCGATGATGGAAGAGTATGTGGCCCAGGACGAGGAGGAGGAAGAGGGGTCATCTCTAACACTTTCAGGCCAGTCTTTTAGAAGTGGATCAGAAAGAGGATTTTTGCAACAGCAGAGGCCAGGAACAAATTTGGCCAGCCAGGGCCCACTACTGGAGAATGAGGAGTCGGAGGATGAGGAGGAGGATGGGGATGAAGCATGTTCACAGCGGGGTGGCATCCAACGCAGTTCGGGCCCATCACTGGTGTGTGGCTGGGGGGATACGGAGGACGCAAACGATACGCCTCCCACAGCTTGTCCTTATATCTGGGCAGCCTGGCAGCATGATCGGAAGATGCGCGACTACAGGCGCATGCTGGTAGACGAGCTCCAGAGAGCATTCCCAACTGACGCCGGGGGACAAGTGGAAGCACAAGGCGAAGGCAGGGGAAGAGGAAGAGGTCGCCAACGCAGCTGTGTCAGCGCCAGCACCTCAGAAGGCAGGGTTAGCATGGCCGACATGTGGAAAACCTTTGTCACCTCGCCGCAACAACCGGCCCCAACTGCTGATATGGAGCGTGTTAGCAGGAGGCAGAATTTGAACAACATGGTGGAACAGTACCTGTGCACACGACTACACATACTGTCTGATGGTTCTGCCACATTCAATTTCTGGGTCTCCAAATTGTCCACATGGCCAGAGCTTGCCCTGTATGCCTTGGAAGTGCTGGCCTGCCCTGCAGCCAGTTTACTCTCTGAACGTGTATTTAGCACGGCAGGAGGCGTCATTACAGACAGACACAGCCGCCTGTCCACAGCCAACGTGGACAAGCTCACGTACATTAAAATGAACCAGGCTTGGATCCCACAAGACTTGTCTATACCTTGTGCAGAATAGACATTTATACCACCATCAAACATACATTCTTGTACTCAAGTCAAGTGCAATGATTCTTTGTTTTCTTTTTTTTTATTAGTCCCAATTTTTTGTGGGCTACCTACCCCAATAAAAAAAAAAAAAAAAAATTGTTGGCTACCTCCTCCTCCTCCATTGCTGCCTCCACCTACAACACCACATTCACCGCCTCCTCAACCTCCGACTCCATATCCACCTCCTTCTCTGATTTGCAGGTTAATAATTTGTAATTTTTATTTATTTTATTTCATTTTAAGTTATTTCCCTATCCACACTTGTTTGCAGAGCAGTTGCCATGCTCTTAAGCACATTTTACTGCCTTTTACATCCCTCTAGCCTTTTCAAGGACTATTTTAGAGCCATTTTAAGGCAATTTTAGTGCCCTATATTGAAAAAAATCTTATTTTCAATTGTCAGGTGACATTTTACCATTTTTGGCGTATAAAAACCCCTGCTGTGCCTAGGTGACAGGGGCCTAAATCTCTCAAAATCCTCTGTTCTATTGCTGGGTGACATAAACGCCCTTTTGCCATGAATGAACCCTTGCTCTGCATTGCTGACAGGGGCCTAAATCTCTCAAAATCCTCTGTTGTATTGCTGGGTGACATGAACCCCCTTTTGCCATGAATAAACCCCTGCTCTGCATTGCTGACAGGGGCCTAAATCTCTCAAAATCCTCTGTTGAATTGCTGGGTGACATGATCCCCCTTTTGCCGTGAATGAACCCCTGCTGTACCTGGGTGACAGGGGCCTAAATCTCTCAAAATCCTCTGTGGTACTGCTGGGTGACATGAACCCCCTTTTGCCGTGAATGAACCCCTGCTCTGCATTGCTGACAGGGGCATAACTCTCTCAAAATCCTCCGTTCTATTGCTGGGTGACATGAACCCCCTTTTGCCGTGATTGAACCCGTGCTCTGCATTGCTGACAGGGGCCTAAATATCTCAAAATCCTCTGTTGTATTGCTGGGTGACATGAACCCACTTTTGCCGTGAATGAACCCCTGCTCTGCATTGCTGACAGGGGCCTAAATCTCTCAAAATCCTCTGTTCTATTGCTGGGTGACATGAACCCCCTTTTTCCGTGAATGAACCCTTGCTCTGCATTGCTGACAGGAGCCTAAATCTCTCAAAATCCTCTGATCTATTGCTGGATGACATGAACCCCCTTTTGCCATTAATTAACCCCTGCTCTGCATTGCTGACAGGGGCCTAAATCTCTCAAAATCCTCTGTTCTATTGCTGTCTGACATGAACCCCCTTTTGCCGTGATTAAACCCCTTGCTCTGCATTGCTGACAGGGTCCTAAATGTCTCAAAATCCTCTGTTCTATTGCTGGGTGATATGAACCCCCTTTTGCCATGAATGAACCCCTGCTCTGCATTGCTGACAGGGGCCTAAATCTCTCAAAATCCTCTGTTCTATTGCTGGGTGACATGATCCCCCTTTTGCCGTGAATGAACCCCTGCTGTGCCTGGGTGACAGGGGCCTAAATCTCTCAAATTAATCTGTGGTATTGCTGGGTGACATGAACTTTCTTTTGCCGTGATTGAACCCCTGCTCTGCATTGCTGACAGGGGCATAACTCTCTCAAAATCCTCCGTTCTATTGCTGGGTGACATGAACCCCCTTTTGCCGTGATTGAACCCGTGCTCTGCATTGCTGACAGGGGCCTAAATATCTCAAAATCCTCTGTTGTATTGCTGGGTGACATGAACCCACTTTTGCCGTGAATGAACCCCTGCTCTGCATTGCTGACAGGGGCCTAAATCTCTCAAAATCCTCTGTTCTATTGCTGGGTGACATGAACCCCCTTTTTCCGTGAATGAACCCTTGCTCTGCATTGCTGACAGGAGCCTAAATCTCTCAAAATCCTCTGATCTATTGCTGGATGACATGAACCCCCTTTTGCCATTAATTAACCCCTGCTCTGCATTGCTGACAGGGGCCTAAATCTCTCAAAATCCTCTGTTCTATTGCTGTCTGACATGAACCCCCTTTTGCCGTGATTAAACCCCTTGCTCTGCATTGCTGACAGGGTCCTAAATGTCTCAAAATCCTCTGTTCTATTGCTGGGTGATATGAACCCCCTTTTGCCATGAATGACCCCCTGCTCTGCATTGCTGACAGGGGCCTAAATCTCTCAAAATCCTCTGTTCTATTGCTGGGTGACATGATCCCCCTTTTGCCGTGAATGAACCCCTGCTGTGCCTGGGTGACAGGGGCCTAAATCTCTCAAATTAATCTGTTGTATTGCTGGGTGACATGAACTTTCTTTTGCCGTGATTGAACCCCTGCTCTGCATTGCTGACAGGGGCCTAAATCTCTCAAAATCCTCTGTTCTATTGCTGGGTGACATGAACCCCCTTTTACCGTGAATGAACCCCTGCTCTGCATTGCTATCAGGGGCCTAAATCTCTCGAAATCCTCTGTTGTATTGCTGGGTGACATGATCCCCCTTTTGCTGTGAATGAACCCCTGCTGTGCCTGGGTGACAGGGGCCTAAATCTCTCAAAATCTTCTGTTGTATTGCTGGGTGACATGAACCCCCTTTTGCCGTGAATGAACCCCTGCTCTGCATTGCTGACAGGGGCCTAAATCTCTCAAAATCCTCTGTTGTATTGCTGGGTGACATGAACCCCTTTTGCCGTGAATGAACCCCTGCTCTGCATTGCTGACAGGGGCCTAAATCTCTCAAAATCCTCTGTTGTATTGCTGGGTGACATGAACCCCCTTTTGCTATTAATGAACCCCTGCTCTGCATTGCTGACAGGGGCCTAAATCTCTCAAAATCCTCTGTTGTATTGCTGGGTGACATGGCCCCCCTTTTGCCATGAATGAACCCCTGCTCTGCATTGCTGACAGGGGCCTAAATCTCTCAAAATCCTCTGTTGTATTGCTGGGTGACATGATCCCCCTTTTGCCGTGAATGAACCCCTGTTGTGCCTTCGTGACAGGGGCCTAAATCTCTCAAAATCCTCTGTTGTATTGCTGGGTGACATGAACCCCCTTTTGCCGTGAATGAACCCCTGCTGTGCCTGGGTTACAGGGGCCTAAATCTCTCAAAATTCTCTGTTGTATTGCTGGGTGACATAAACCCCCTTTTGCCATGAATGAACCCCTGCTCTGCATTGCTGACAGGGGCCTAAATCTCTCAAAATCCTCTGTTCTATTGCTGGGTGACATGAACCCCCTTTTGCCGTGAATGAACCCCTGCTGTGCCTGGGTTACAGGGGCCTAAATCTCTCAAAATTCTCTGTTGTATTGCTGGGTGACATGAACCCCCTTTTGCCATGAATGAACCCCTGCTGTGCCTGGGTGATAGGGGCCTAAATCTCTCAAAATCCTCTGTTGTATTGCTGGGTGACATGAACCCCTTTTGCCGTGAATGAACCCCTGCTGTGCCTGGGTTACAGGGGCCTAAATCTCTCAAAATTCTCTGTTGTATTGCTGGGTGACATGAACCCCCTTTTGCCATGAATGAACCCCAGCTCTGCATTGATGACAGGGGCCTAAATCTCTCAAAATCCTCTGTTGTATTGCTGGGTGACACGAACCCTCTTTTGCCGTGAATGAACCCCTGCTCTGCATTGCTGACAGGGGCCTAAATCTCTCAAAATCCTCTGTTCTATTGCTGGGTGTCATGAATCCCCTTTTGCCGTGAATGAACCCCTGCTCTGCATTGCTGACAGGGGCCTAAATCTCTCAAAATCCTCTGTTCTATTGCTGGGCGACATGATCCCCCTTTTGCCGTGAATGAACCCCTGCTGTGCCTGGGTGATAGGGGCCTAAATCTCTCAAAATCCTCTGTTCTATTGCTGGGTGACATGAACCCCCTTTTGCCATGAATGAACCCCTGCTCTGCATTGCTGACAGGGAACTAAATTTAGTGAAAACATCTGTTACTGATCGGAAGATGCGCGACTACAAACGCACTCTGATGATAGCATTCCCACCTGACAGCAGGGGCACAGTGGAAGCACAAGGCAAAGGCAGATGAGGAGGAAGAGGTCGACAATGCAGCTGGGGCACCACCAGCACCTGAGAAGGCAGGGTTAGCATGGCTAAAATGTTTAAAAGCTTTGTCAGCCTTCAAGGTCCTGACCTGCCCTCCAGCCAGTGTATAGTGTGAACGTGTGTTTAGCACGGCAGAGAGCATTATCACAGGCCGCAGCCAATGTGGACAAGCTTACGTTTATTAAAATGAACCAGGCATGGATGCCACAGGACTTGTCCGTACCTTGTGCAGAATAGACATTTATACCAGCCTCAACCATCCATTCTTGTACTTAAGTGCACTTATTCTTAGTTTTATTTTGTTATATGTCCCAATATTTTGGGGGATACCCCAATTTAAAAATAAAAAATAACACAAATCAGTGTTGGCTGCCTATTCCTCCTTCACCGCCGCTTCCACCTACACCGCCACGTCAACCTACGTCTCCACATCCACCCATCCACCGCCTCCTCAACCTCCTACTCCTAGATCCTGATTGTTATTTTAAATTTTTCTGTATTTTATGTTATTTTAAGTCATTTCCCTATCCACATTTGTTTGCAGAACAGTTGGCATGCTCTTAAGCACATTTTGATACCCTTTGCAGCCCTCTAGCCCTTTCCAGGACTATTTTAGAGCCATTTTAGTGCCCAAAAGTTTGGCCGACCCTGCCGAACCCGAACATCAAGGTGTCCGCTCAACTCTAGTTACAAGGCTTAGAAGTTTGGAAGCAAATCTTGAAATTTTTCAGAAATTTTCAAAAACCCAGTTTTTAGGGACCAGTTCAGGTCTGAAGTCACTTTGCGAGGCTTACATAATAGAAACCACCCAAAAATGACCCCATTATATAAACTACACCCCTCAAGGTATTCAAAACTGATTTTATAAACTTTGTTAACCCTTTAGGTGTTCCACAAGAATTAATGGAAAATAGAGATACAATTTCAAATTTTCACTTTTTTGGCAGATTTTCCATTTTAATAATTTTTTTCAAGTTACAAAGCAATGGTTAACAGCCAAACCAAACTCAATATTTGTGGCCCTGATTCTGTAGTTTACAGAAACACCCCATATGTGGTCGTAAACCGCTGTACGGGCACACGGCAGGGCGCAGAAGGAAAGGAATGCCATACGTTTTTTGAAAGGCAGGTTTTGCTGGCAGTTTTTTTTGACACCATGTCCCATTTGAAGCCCCCTGATGCACCCCTAGAGTAGAAACTCCATAAAAGTGACTCCATCTAAGAAACTAAACCCTTTAAGGTATTTAAAACTAATTTTACAAACGTTGTTAACCCTTTAGGTGTTCCACAAGAGTTATTGGCAAATGGAGATGAAATTTCAGAATTTAAATTTTTTGGCAACTTTTCCATTTTAATCCATTTTCCCCAGTAACAAAGCAAGGGTTAACAGCCAAACAAAACTCAATATTTATGGCCCTGATTCTGTAGTTTACAGAAACACCCCATATGTGGTCGTAAACTGCTGTACGGGCACACGGCAGGGCGCAGAAGGAAAGGAATGCCATACGGTTTTTGGAAGGCAGATTTTGCTGGACTGTTTTTTTTGACACCATGTCCCATTTGAAGCCCCCCTGATGCACCCCTAGAGTAGAAACTCCAAAAAAGTGACCCCATTTTAGAAACTACGGGATAAGGTGGCAGTATGGTTGGTACTAGTTTAGGGTACATATGATTTTTGGTTGCTCTATATTACACTTTTTGTGAGGCAAGGTAACAAGAAATAGATGTTTTGGCACCGTTTTTATTTTTTGTTATTTACAACATTCATCTGACAGGTTAGATCATGTGATATTTTTATAGACCAGGTTGTCACGGATGCGGCGATACCTAATATGTATGCTTTTTTTATATTTATGTAAGTTTTACACAATGATTTATTTTTTTAAACAAAAAAAATCATGTTTTAGTGTTTCCATAGTCTGAGAGCCCTAATTTTTTCAGTTTTTGGGCGATTACCTTGTGTTGGGTATGATTTTTGCGGGATGAGATGACGGTTTTATTGGCACTATTTTGGGGTACATATGACTTTTTGATCGCTTGCTATTACCCTTTTTGTGATGTAAGGTGGCAAAAAATTTCTTTTTTTACACCGTTTTAATTTTTTTATTTTTTTACGATATTCACCTGAGGGGTTAGGTCATGTGATATTTTTATAGAGCCGGTCGATACGGACACGGCGATACCTAATATGTATACTTTTTTTATTTATGTAAGTTTTACACAATAATATCATTTTTGAAACAAAAAAATTATCATGTTTTAGTGTCTCCATATTCTGAGAGCCATAGTTTTTTCAGTTTTTGGGCGATTATCTTAGGTAGGGTCTTATTTTTTTGCGGGATCAGATGATGGTTTGATTGCCACTATTTTGGGGTGCATATGACTTTTTGATCGCTTGCTATTACACTTTTTGTGATGTAAGGTGACAAAAAATTGTTTATTTAGCACAGTTTTTATTTTTATTTTTTTTACGGTGTTTATCTGAGGGGTTAGGTCATGTGATATTTTTATAGAGCCGGTCGATACGGACGCGGCGATACCTAATATGTATACTTTTTCTTATTTATGTAAGTTTTACACAATAATATCATTTTTGAAACAAAAAAAAATATGTTTTAGTGTCTCCATATTCTGAGCCATAGTATTTTAATTTTTTGGGCGATTGTCTCATGTAGGGGCTAATTTTTTGCGGGATGAGGTGACGGTTAGATTGGTACTATTTTGGTGGGCAAACGCCTTTTTGATCGCTTGCTGTTGTACTTTTTGTGATGTAAGGTGACAAAAAAATGGTTTATTTAGCACAGTTTTTATTTTTTATGGTGTTCATCTGAGGGGTTAGTTTATGTGATATGTTTATAGAGACGGTCAATACGGACGCGGCGATACCTAATATGTCTACTTTTTTTTTCTTCCTATTTTTACCAATATTTTTTTACTTTATTTGGGGAAAATTACGTTTTTGTTTAGTTTTACTTGAAACTTTTAATTTTTGGGTGGGAAAACTTTATTTTTTCAACTTTTTTTTTACTTTATTTTTTGTCCCACTTTGGGACTTCAACTTTTGGGGGTCTAATCCCTTGGCTGTATGAGTAATACTGTGAGTATTACTCACACAGCTTCCGGCCTGTGAGATCCAGGAGGCTGGATCTCACAGGCTCGTCACTGGAAGGCATCGAGGATGCCTAAGGAAGGCATCGCACTGCCTTCCATGCCATCGGGTCCCCCCTACAGCCGCATGGGGACCCAATGGCACCTCCGATCACCGCAGCCGCATAAGGTAAAAGCCGCAAACAGCAGGTCTGAATTGACCCCCCCGGCGTTGTGACAGGATGCCCGCTGAATGATTTCAGCGGACATCCTGTTCCGATCACCGCCCGCAGCGCCGCAATCTAGTTTTAAACTTAGGACGTACCAGAACGCCCTGGGTCCTTAAGGACTCGGCAAACATGGCGTACCGGTACTTCCTAAGTCCTTAAGGGGTTAAACACCGGATCCGTCTCTCCGGTGTCATCCGGAAAAACTGAACTTATTTTTTCCACATTTATAAAGGCTGCGCATGCGCAGATTGGGAAACCGGATCTAGTTTTTCCAGAACACTTGGTACTGGATTCGGCATTAATACATTTAAATGGAAATTTATGCCGGATCCGGTATTCAGACAAGTGTTCCGGAATTTTGGACGGGGAAAATACCGCAGCATGCTGCAATATTTTCTCCGGCCAAATACTGTAAGAGTGACTTAACTGAAGACATCCTTTTGCATACTGAACAGAATGCTTTCCATTCAGAATGCATTAAGATAAAACTGAAGCATTTTTTTCTGGTATTGAGCCCTTGTGACGGAACTCAATACCAGAATACTTTAACGCAAGTGTCAAAGTACCCTAACTTAGTTATTTATTGTAGCATATTGTAGCTTATTGTCATTTAAAGTGAATCTTAACCATTAAAAATCTGTTTTATCATAATAAAATTCTTCTTTTGTCTTTATTTGCTTAGATCTCTGCTTTTTGTGCTTCAAAACTTCTGCATAGATATAGGATTAATTAATGTCACTAAGGGGAGCTTATGATCTTACTGTATATAATTTATTCATTGAGCTTATTTAGAACACATTATACTATAGAAAAAAACAAACACAATGCAATAGTGCTCTGCAAACACAAATAATAAAGTAAATACAATACTGCCATACTCACTATAGAAAATGGACTAATGCTAATGCTACGTGTAGGAAGGTGCAAGGGTCTGTCATTGACGGAAGGTATGTGTCACCGAGATTCCTGGCCTAGGTGAGGTAAGTCAGTAATTTCATGTGTCAGCGGCAGCTAGTGCTGGCTGACATGGTTTTGCTATTTAGTATGGCTGTAAAGCCGATCCGGGCCGGCTCTTACTAAGAGCAGCCAAAGTGCAGGGTGGGTGGCTTCTCCCCACGTTCCAGGTCGGGTCTTGGTTTGGGCTATAAAACACAGGCAGCACTTTCAGGTGGTAGGAATTTACTCCTCTCTGACAGTGAAGCGCTGTCAGTCTCTGTGTTGGGACCTGGGAGTTTGGGCCTGAGTAAAGGTCTGCTACCTTGTTGGCGTGAGAGAAGGTGGTTTCTGCTATGTCCAAGTACTTCTGCATTGCTACATGGTGTGAACAAACACCAGACTCAAGGTGACTGTTTTCCTTGAAACTGACTTTTTGTTTTGCTTATCCTTATGTGTGAATAAACCCCAAAGTTAAAGATGTTATTGTTGCCTCTATACTGCATCCGTAAGCCTTTCTACCAGAGCAAATCCCCACAATTGGTGGAGGATACAGACTAACACATTGAGGAAGGCCTATCTGGCGGTGTTTGAAAAGGTGGCCGTGAGGGAAAAGTTTACCCGAGACCAGTGGGCTGAGGTCGTCGCTCCGTTCCTGGCATCTGGACCCCAGCAAGTTTTTTTTTATCTCCCTGATGATCAAGCGGCCGACTACCTGACCGTAAAAGGTGAGATCCTGGCGAGACTGTGTTGGTTCGGGCCCAGCAAGTGCATCAGTGGGAATTTAAAGGGATTCTGTCACCAAAAGTTTGGAGACACCTTCTCATTCAAAGAGTTTTCTTTATTTTCATGACTATGAAAATTGTAGATTCACACTGAAGGCATCAAAACTATGAATCAACACATGTGGAATTATAGTGGAAGGTTGAGTCAGCACAACCTGCCTGCAGGTGCAGATCACTATGGCGAAATACATATACAAACGGAAAATGCAAATGTGATCGCACACTGCATCCAGCACTCTGCCCTCCATGCTGGATGAGACATTGGTTTATATTTTGGCCAAAGCATAGTAAGCCACTCACCGCGTCAAGGTCGTCTCAATTGAGTGGTCCCTAACTCTTGTTCCTACCTGTTCATGGGCCATGACAGCTTTCATCCCTGCATCCGATGAAAGCTGTAATGGCACCGGACGGGGTTACAAGCAAAGTGTACTTGGCTTGCATGCTGACCTGCATTCCCTGGATTTTATGTGGCTGTCATGGCCCATGAACAGGTAGGAACAAGAGTTAGGGACCACTCAATTGAGACGACCTTGACGCGGTGAGTGGCTTACTATGCTTTGGCCAAAATATAAACCAATGTCTCATCCAGCATGGAGGGCAGAGTGCTGGATGCAGTGTGCGATCACATTTGCATTTTCCGTTTGTATATGTATTTCGCCATAGTGATCTGCACCTGCAGGCAGGTTGTGCTGACTCAACCTTCCACTTTTTTTCTTTGTAGCATATATTGGAGGCGTGGCGATCTCCTTTGAGTCAAGCACACCTGACCAGTCAATCTGTCCTGGAGGCTGGTTTTAAAGTCAGTATAAAACTGAGTCTGCTTATATAGAACCTACCATTAGCCATCTGGCTCCAGGAGAAGTATATGGTGGGTTCAGCATGCATGTTGGTACTTGCATCCCTGGATCCGATGAAAGCTGTAATGGCACCGGATGGGGTTACAAGCAAAGTGTACTTGGCTTGCATGCTGACCTGCATTCCCTGGATTTTATGTGGCTGTCATGGCCCATGAACAGGTAGGAACAAGAGTTAGGGACCACTCAATTGAGACGACCTTGACGCGGTGAGTGGCTTACTATGCTTTGGCCAAAATATAAACCAATGTCTCATCCAGCATGGAGGGCAGAGTGCTGGATGCAGTGTGCGATCACATTTGCATTTTCCGTTTGTATATGTATTTCGCCATAGTGATCTGCACCTGCAGGCAGGTTGTGCTGACTCAACCTTCCACTTTTTTTCTTTGTAGCATATATTGGAGGCGTGGCGATCTCCTTTGAGTCAAGCACACCTGACCAGTCAATCTGTCCTGGAGGCTGGTTTTAAAGTCAGTATAAAACTGAGTCTGCTTATATAGAACCTACCATTAGCCATCTGGCTCCAGGAGAAGTATATGGTGGGTTCAGCATGCATGTTGGTACTTGCATCCCTGGATCCGATGAAAGCTGTAATGGCACCGGACGGGGTTACAAGCAAAGTGTACTTGGCTTGCATGCTGACCTGCATTCCCTGGATTTTATGTGGCTGTCATGGCCCATGAACAGGTAGGAACAAGAGTTAGGGACCACTCAATTGAGACGACCTTGACGCGGTGAGTGGCTTACTATGCTTAGGCCAAAATATAAACCAATGTCTCATCCAGCATGGAGGGCAGAGTGCTGGATGCAGTGTGCGATCACATTTGCATTTTCCGTTTGTACATGTGGAATTATATACATAACAAACAAGTGTGAAACAACTGAAAATATGTCATATTCTAGGTTCTTCAAAGTAGCCACCTTTTGCTTTGATTACTGCTTTGCACACTCTTGGCATTCTCTTGATGAGCTTCAAGAGGTAGTCCCCTGAAATGGTCTTCACTTCACAGGTGTGACCTGTCAGGTTTAATAAGTGGGATTTATTGCCTTATAAATGGGGTTAGGACCATCAGTGGCGTTGAGAAGTCAGGTGGATACACAGCTGATAGTCCTACTGAATAGACTGTTGGAATTTGTATTATGGCAAGAAAAAAGCAGCTAAGTAAAGAAGAACGAGTGGCCATCATTACTTTAAGAAATGAAGGTCAGTCAGTCAGCCGAAAAATTGGGAAAACTTTGAAAGTAAGGGCTATTTGACAATGAAGGATAGTGATGGGGTGCTGCGCCAGATGACCTGGCCTCCACAGTCACCGGACCTGAACACAATCGAGATGGTTTGGGGTGAGCTGGACCGCAGAGTGAAGGCAAAAGGGCCAACAAGTGCTAAGCATCTCTGGCAACTCCTTCAAGACTGTTGGAAGACCATTTCAGGGGACTACCTCTTGAAGCTCATCAAGAGAATGCCAAGAGTGTGCAAAGCAGTAATCAAAGCAAAAGGTGGCTACTTTGAAGAACCTAGAATATGACATATTTTCAGTTGTTTCACACTTGTTTGTTATGTATATAATTCCACATGTGTTAATTCATAGTTTTGATGCCTTCATAGTCATGAAAATAAAGAAAACTCTTTGAATGATAAGGTGTGTCCAAACTTTTGGTCTGTACTGTGTATATATATATATATATGTAAATCAGCCTGGTAAGGAGCCCAAGGAGCTGCACTAAACTATGAAGGAGCCCATCACCGCCTGTATCCACGAATCTCCTCCTTGCTCACGAAGTCAGATCGCCGTAATCTTGCGATGCGCGAGCTCGCACATGCGCAGTTCCTTCCCTGAGGCTGATACCAGCACATGGAAGGAACACTATGCTGGCACTCCGCATGCGCGAGCTTGCGCATCGCAAGATTATGGCAATCTGATTTCGTGAGCAAGGAGGAGATTCGTGGGTACAGGCGGTGATGGGCTCCTTCACAGGGGGGCGTGGCTGTGTTCCAGAACGGTTAGTGCTGCCCCTTGAGCTACTTACCAGGCTGATTTACATATATATGTATAAATACAAGAAACAGAACTGGATCGCACATCCTCAATACTATGCTATTATCTAACTGCTTCTCAGCATAATAAACATTGCTTCTCAGCGTAATTTATTTTATACCTACCCCTATGCTGCATGCTAGACATGAGTATACATGGCATTAGTATTACACTAGGCATTAGTATACAATTTGATCAAAAAGCATAGGCCCACTCACTGCGACAAGGTTGCCTCATTGAATGGGACCCTATTCTGGATTTGGCGCAGCACTGCACGGCGACCGTCGACACCACAGCACCACCCCAGCAGGCAGCGGGAACAACCCACCACGACGGCACCAAAGCAACAATGGCCGCCGTGCAGTACTGCACCATGTGAACAGGTGTGGAACCGAACTCATCAAATACTCTCACCATGTGAACAGGTATGGAACTCACCCTATTACATACTCTCAGGAACTCCATCTGAGAGGTAGGAATATATACCCTTATGCAGTCTCCTGCTAATTAAAAGCACCTGGGACGAATGGGGAGGAGTGATGATACCAGAAGGGAAAATAGCATAGACTCTACAATAACTGGAATGTGGCAACTACAGTATCCTGAAAGATTATCAAAATTAGGGTTATTCTCTTTAGAAAAAAAACGACTGAGGAGAGATCTAATTAATATGTATAAATATATCAGGGGTCAGTACAGAGATCTATCCCATCATCTATTTATCCCCAGGACTGTGACTGTGACGAGGGGACATCCTCTGCGTCTGGAGGAAAGAAGGTTTGTACACAAACATAGAAAATGATTCTTTACGGTAAGAGCAGTGAGACTATGGAACTCTCTGCCTGAGGAGGTGGTGATGGTGAGTACAATAAAGGAATTCAAGAGGGGCCTGGATGTATTTATGGAGCGTAATAATATTACAGGCTATAGCTACTAGAGAGGGGTCGTTGATCCAGGGAGTTATTCTGATTGCCTGATTGGAGTCGGGAAGGAATTTTTTTATTCCAATAAAGTGGGGAAAATTGGGGAAAACCCTTCTACCTCACAGGGTTTTTTTTTTTTTGCCTTCCTCTGGATCAACTTGCAGGATAACAGGCCGAACTGGATGGACAAATGTCTTTTTTCGGCCTTATGTACTATGTTACTAATACATGTATAAATACGAAACAGAACTGGATCGCACATCCTCAATACTATGCTTTTATCTAACTGCTTCTCAGCATAATAAACATCGCTTCTCAGTGTAATTTATCGTATACCTACCCCTATGCTGCATGCTAGACATGAGGCATTAGTATACAATTTGATCAAAAAGATTATGGCAATCTGATTTCGTGAGCAAGGAGGAGATTCGTGGATATAGGCGGTGATGGGCTCCTTCACAGGGGGGTGTGGCTGGGCTCCAAAACGGTTAGTGCTGTCCCTTGGGCTCCTTACCAGGCTGATTTACATATATATATATATATATATAATCATTTTTTACACTCAATAAAACCACCCAGTTATATGGGACAGGTATATTGTGGACATTCTAGCAGCGATCTAGCATGTCCGCATCTCTATAGGGTAAAAAGTGGTGACAGAATCCCTTTAACCCGTTTGAACACCATTTGCAAAAATGGCTGCAGCCTGACTTACTGACCCCCACTGCTATGCTGGACCATCTCTTGGTGGATCTGATCTGTAGGGCTTTGCCGTTCCCGCTCATAATTGGGAGAGACATCCCCGGTTTTCCGGCACTATGGATTGATACAAAAGTTATCGTTACCTGGGAGACAGACGTAACCCTAGCAGAGTGGTCCAGCTTAGGGGGGAGACCAGAACCCTGGGAACCTGAGTCCAAAGGACCAGCGGTAGGGGTGACCGCCACTTCGGTGGAAGAGGGGGAGACAACCCCGCTAAGTGTGATGATGGGAGACGTGGAGGACTTGCCGCCGGGTCTGGAGTTGGCAGACCTCAACGTCTCCGGAGATAATTGTGGTACAGCACAGCACCAGGACCTGACTCTATCCCGAGCCTTGGAGAATATGGTAGTAGTTGAGGGTGAGCCGCAACAACTGGGGGCCGAGTCTCATGTTCGCAGTGCGAGAAGTCCCCCAGGCCTCTACTGGTTTCTCGCCCTTCGAACTGCTATACGGCAGACACCCTCAAGGTCTGTTGGACGTGGCCAAAGAGGCGTGGGAATAACAACCCACACCGCACAAAAGTGTTGTTGAATACTTCACCCAGATGCAAGGATGGATAGAAACAGTTTTACCTCTGGTTAGGGAGCATATGGAGGCAGCACAGCGAGCCCAGAGTAGGGTCTATAATCGGCAGGCTTGGGTCCGGAACTTTAACCCGGGTGATCAGGTGTTGGTTCTGGTACCGACTGTAGACAGTAAGTTCCTAGCTAGGTGGCAGGGGCCCTACGAGGTACTTGAAAAAATTAGAGAGGTAGATTACAAGGTACACCAGCCAGGGAGGCGAAAGCCGGAGCAGGTGTAGTGAATCTGCTCAAACCATGAAGAGATAGGGAAACCTGTACAGAAGACAACCCACGACCAGGGTACTTAGGGGAAGCAGTTTTTGCCCCTCTGTCTGAAGCAAGGGAAGCGGCTGCCACATTGAAAATTGCTGACAGCCTCTCCTCTAAACAGGCTCAGGAAGCCAGGGAGTTCATTAGTCGGAACACGGATGTATTCTCGGACCTCCGTGGACGCACGTCCATAATCCGGCATTACATTATCAGTGAGCCTCAGGCAAAAGACCGGTTAAAACCGTACCGGGTACCCGAGGCTCAGCAACAAGCCATCACAGAGGAACTACAGCTAATGCTCCAGCTAGGGGTCAGCAAGTAGTCAAAAAGTGAATGGGCCAGTCCGATAGTCTTAATACACAAGCCAGATGGGTCATTGCGGTTCTGTAACAACTTCAGCAAACTGAATGAGGTGTCCAAGTTTGAAGCATATCCCATGCCCTGAGTAGATGAAACTATTGAGAAGTTAGGCCAAGCCTGGTATTTTTCTGTGTTGGACCTCACCAAAGAGTACTGGCAGGTACCCTTGATGGAGGCTGCCAAGGAAAAAACAGCTCTCATAACACCAGAGGGGCTGTATCAGTACAAGGTTAATATTACCCTATAGTCTACAAGGCGCTCCCACCACGTTTCAAAGGCTAATGGACGTTGTACTACGCCCACATGCTTCGGCGTACCTGAACGATATCGTTATCCATAGCACCGACTCGGAAAGTCACCTATCTAATGTACAGGCTGTAGTGGACTCCCTTAGGAAGGCTGGCTTAACCGCTAACCCGAAAAAGTGTGCAATAGGGTGACAAGAGACCAGGTACCTAGGGTATGTAATTGGGCGCGGAATGATCAAACCCCAGGTGAACAAAATTGAGGCAATTAGGAATTGGCCCCGACCTGTCACTACTCAGCAAGTAAAGTCGTTCCTGGGTATGGTGGGGTACTATATGAGGTTTGTCCCCAATTTTTGCTACAGTCGCCGCACCATTGACAGGCTTTTTGAAGGGACGCAAGTCAGTTATGGTTCAGTGGAATGAACAGGCGGAAAAGGCTTTCTCCGCTTTGAAGTCTGCCCTGTGTGGGTCCCCGGTATTGGTGACACCTGACTTCAAGAGGGAATTTGTGGTAAAGACCAATTTCTCTGAAGTAGGCCTCGGAGCTGTACTCTCTCAGGACATCAATGGGGAGGAACATCCTGTTGCTTTTCTGAGCCGAAAGATTACCCCAGCAGAGACTAGGTACAGTATAGTGGAGAGAGAGTGACTGGCCATTAAATGGGCACTCAAGTCTCTCCGCTATTATCTGTTGGGGAAAAAGTTCCATCTGGTAACCGACCACTCCCCTCTCAAGTGGATGAGCCAAGCCAAAGAGAGGAATGCTAGGGTCACCAGATGGTTCTAGTCGTTACAGAACTTCAAGTTCTCAGTGTAACACAGGGCAGTCCGCTTACAGGGAAACGCAGATGCCTTGTCCCGGGTACACTGTCTGGCAAGTGTTCACCCCCTCAGGGTTGAACAAAGGGGGGAAGGTATGTAGGAAGGCGCAAGGGTCCGTCATTGACTGAAGGTATGTATCACCGAGATTCCTGGCCTCGGTGAGGTAAGAGACGGTAATTTCATGTGTCAGCGGCAGCTAGAGCTGTCTGACATGGTTTTGCTATTTAGTATGGCTGTAAAGCCGATCCGGGCCGGCTCTTACTGGGAGCAGCCAAAGTGCAGGCAGCACTGTCAGGTGGTAGGTATTTACTCCTCTCTGACAGTGAAGCTCTGTCAGTCTCTGTGTTGGGACTTGGGAGTTTGGGCCTGGGTAAAGGTCTGCTACCTTGTTGGCGTGAGAGAAGGTGGTTTCTGCTATTTCCAAGGATTTCTGCATTGCTGCATGGTGAACAAACACTAGACTCAAGGTGACTGTTTTCCTTGAAACTGACTTTTTGTTTTGCTTATCCTTATGTGTGAATAAACACCGAACTGTTTAAGTTAAAGACGCTGTCGTTGCCTCTATGCTGCGTCCGCAAGCCTGTCTACCAGAGCAAAACCCCTCATACGTTATAAATGTGAGATTCTTGCTAAATACATTTTGTGCAAAATTATGTATGCCTGTCCGCCAACAACAAAGCGATCTCTTTAGGAATCCAATCCCAGAATGTAATGGAGGCCATTGTGGCACCAAAAGATGTAAAATAGTGTGGGCTTAGCATGCATTTGGAACCTGCATTCCCTGAATTTAATGGAGGTCAGTGTGGCACCAGAGGAGATAGTATTTTGTGTAGGTTCCTGTTCTAAAGAGACCACCTTTATCGCTCGCTCCTTCCTATTCAAGTATATAGGAACAAGCCATCCAATAGAAGTGAATGCGACAGCTTCTTGTAAATATACCTTATCACCACTGCTATGTCGACAGCGAACAGGTGAACAATGAAGGGAAGGCTGCGCTGGAACAAGCGCAGCCTTCTCTTCAAACAGATGATTGGCGGGATTCCGGGTGTCAGACCCCCCGCTGATTTGATATTGATAACCCATCTTGATAATAGGTCATCAGTATTAAAATCCCAGACAACCCCTTTAAGCTGAAAAATAGACTTTTCTTCAGGAAAATTTAAACCACTAAACCCATTGGTAACCTCTTTATGTGTCCTATAATCATATGAATCATTCTGGTTGAAAAAATAACTTTGACAGGTTTCTAATGAACTTATTACCGTCTTTAATGGTACCAAATAGGTTATAATCAATGGAAGAAACAAATGTTAAGCCCAATGAAAGTATTGATGTTTGATCATCTGTTAAATTAACGAAAGACAAATTGAGCACATCCAAGCCCCCTGTTGTTACTTCTTGTTCCAAAGACGTCGGGCCAATATTGGAGATGATTCATCAATATTTTCGTCAGTCCATCATGTGTTTTTTTTATTCCTTTTTTGGTTTTTGGTTTGGTGTAGTAATATTCATTCTTTTGTGATATACTGCTCCCATTTGCATCACTGTCCGTATTTTCTGAGGCATTATCCTCTGAGTTAGTTTCTGCTGAACTGAATTCAACTTTCCCTTCCAGTATAATTTATAACTGAGATGTTGCTTTCCTTTTTTCTTTAGTATAGATCTGGGAGTCATTCCAACATTATCGTGGCATTCCTATTTACAATGAACAAAAATATAAACGCAACACTTTCGTTTTTGCTCCCATTTTGCACGAGCTGAACTCAAAGATCTGAAACATTTTCTACATACACAAAAGTCCCATTACTCTCAAATATTGTTCACAAATCTGTCTAAATCTGTGTTAGTGAGCACTCCTTTGCCGAGATGATCCATCCCACCTCACAGGTGTGACATATCAAGGTGCTGATTAGACAGCATGAATATTGCACAGGTGTGCCTTAGACTGCCCACAATAAAAGACCACTCTGAAATGTGCAGTTTGATCACAGATGTCGCAATGTTTGAGGGAGCGTGCAATTGGCATGCTGACTGCAGGAATGTCTACCAGAGCTGTTGCCCATGCAATAAATGTTCTTTTCTCTACTATAAGCCGTCTCCAAAGGCACTTTGGAGAATTTGGCAATACATCCAACTGGCCTCACAACCCCAGACCACATGTAACCACACCAGGCAGCAACCAATCCAGTCACATAAACATGATAGAGCAGCTTTTTCATGTTCCATGTGAGGCTGATACAAATCAGCAAATGGGTATGTTCCTCCTGATCAACCAGGTTAAGTACTACCTGGACTATGGCCTGTCTCTAGAACATACCCTATTCTCTAAACCAATGGACTTCTGGTCAGGCAGATTAGAACAGTGGCCAGAACTGGCCTAGTTTGCTCTTGCTACACTGTTTTGTCTAGCCTCCAGCTCATCTCAAAGAGGATTTTCAGTGCAGCAAGTGACAGAAACACACGCAAACGGACAAAGTTGTCATCTGCAAGTGTACAAAACACCATTGGTAAAAATGAAAAAGGCATAGATTAGTAAGAATTTTCTTACACCTGCGGCTGAGGCCGATTAATACATCTGACATTACTGATGGTGGCTATTTATCACTGGCCACTGCTGCTGCCTGTCTACCATCATATTCTGTACTGGATAGCTGTTGCTACTTCCCCTATTGCCACTATCATTATACTAATACATCTGGACATCTATTGCCTTTCCAATATTACTATTACTTCAACACAGCCACACAACCTTTGCCTTGTCTGTTACTGTAAGTTCCATGCTGTGCTTCTACTGCTACAGCTAGTATTGCTGTGACTATCATCCCTATACAGCTTACCCCTTCCACATTCACACTGTACTGCTGCTGCTCCCCAGAAAAAGTTAACATTTGACACTTGGTCAAAATAGGCCAATGTTTCTTCTGAAATTAACATTTGTGTGAGTATAAAAAGGTATACAAACTAAGAAGACAGGTTGGCATTAGCAGGAGGTGCTCAAACCCACATGCAGTTGTGCATATATATAGGGGAGCAAATCCTGCACTTGTGGCCCGTTGCTAGTGGCAATCCCCAGCAAAATGCATACAATGGAGGATGCCCGCGGCGAACCACAAGTACCACAATAGACATCCTACACAAGATAACAAGTGCGGATGTCATAATTAGGGATGAGCGAACCCGAACTGTATTCATACCGAATTTTGGGGTGTCCGTGACACGGACCCGAACCCGAACATTTTCGTAAGAGTCTGGGTTCGGGTTCGGTGTTCGGCGCTTTCTTGGCGCTTTTTGAAAGGCTGCAAAGCAGCCAATCAATAAGCATCATACTACTTGCCCCAAGAGGCCATCACAGCCTTGCCCACTATTGGCATGGCTGTGATTGGCCAGTGCAGCATGTGACCCAGCCTCTATATAAGCTTGGGTCACGTAGCGCTGCACGTCACTCTGCTGATACAAGCGTAGGGAGAGGTTGCAGCTGCGACGTTAGGGCGAGATTAGGCAGATTAACTCCTCCAAAAGACTTCATTCAGTGATCGATCTACAGCTGTGGATCATTGAAGTGCTGATATTCAATTGCTCACTTTTTTTAGGCTGCCCAGAGCGTTTTTATATCACTTTTTTCTGGGGTGATCGGCGGCCATTTTGTGGCTTGTGGTGCGCCAGCACAAGCTACCACGAAGTGCATTTAACCATCAATAGTGTGGTTATTTTTTGCAATATCCTACATCAGGGTCAAGCTTTCATCAAGTGCATTTAACCATCAATAGTGTGGTTATTTTTTGGCCATATACTACATCAGGTGCAGGCTGAGCCTGTGTCACCCAAGTGCATTTAACCATCAATAGTGTGGTTATTTTTTGGCCATATACTACATCAGGGGCAAGTTGAGCCTGTCACCCAGCGCCTAAAAAATAGGCCTGACATTTCTATTCATCCAAATCAGTACTGTTTTAGCTGGTCAAGTTATTTTTAGTGACCGTAAAAGCACAGTTTTTGTTCTGGGTTGAAAAACTATTCCCAAATTTGCAATTCTCAATATTAGTGGTTTCTGCTGTATCAGGCCTACTTTAAATCTATCCCTAAAAGGGTATATTAGATTCAAGGTGCTGATAGGGTCATTCTGAAAAACTTAACACACACGCTACAGTGCAGAAACAAGTCTAATTATGTGATTAAACGTATACCTGTCACACAGCGCCTAAAAAATAGGCCTCACATTTATATTCAGCTAAATCTGTCAATACTGGTGTGCCTGTATTAGTGTAATACGGTACCTAAATAGATAGCCAGACAGTGTTAGGTGTCTGTAAAAAAAGGCCTGAATTTTAATTCAATACATTGGCCCGAATAATATTTTTCTTATTGTGGTGAACGGTAACAATGAGGAAAACATCTAGTAAGGGACGCGGACATGGACATGGTCGTGGTGGTGTTAGTGGACCCTCTGGTGCTGGGAGAGGACGTGGCCGTTCTGCCACAGCCACACGTCCTAGTGTACCAACTACCTCAGGTCCCAGTAGCCGCCAGAATTTACAGGGATATTTGGTGGGGCCCAATGCCGTTCTAAGGATGGTAAGGCCTGAGCAGGTACAGGCATTAGTCAATTGGGTGGCCGACAGTGCATCCAGCACGTTCACATTATCTCCCACCCAGTCTTCTGCAGAAAGCGCACAGATGGCGCATGAAAACCAAGCCCATCAGTCTGTCACATCACCCCCATGCATATCAGAGAAACTGTCTAAACCTCAAGTTATGCAGCAGTCTCTTATGCTGTTTGAAGACTCTGCTGCCAGGGTTTCCCAAGGGCATCCACCTAGCTCTCCCCAGGGGTGGAAGAGATAGAATGCACTAACGCACAACCACTTATGTTTTCTGATGATGAGGACAAGGGAATACCACCTCAGCACGTCTCTGATGATGACGAAACACAGGTGCCAACTGCTGCGTCTTTCTGCAGTGTGCAGACTGAACAGGAGGTCAGGGATCAAGACTGGGTGGAAGACGATGCAGGGGACGATGAGGTCCTAGACCCCACATGGAATGAAGGTCGTGCCACTGACTTTCACAGTTCGGAGGAAGAGGCAGTGGTGAGACCGAGCCAACAGCGTAGCAAAAGAGGGAGCAGTGGGCAAAATCAGAACACCCGCCGCCAAGAGACTCCGCCTGCTACTGACCGCCGCCATCTGGGACCGAGCACCCCAAAGGCAGCTTCAAGGAGTTCCCTGGCATGGCACTTCTTCAAACAATGTGCTGACGACAAGACCCGAGTGGTTTGCACGCTGTGCCATCAGAGCCTGAAGCGAGGCATTAACGTTCTGAACCTTAGCACAACCTGCATGACCAGGCACCTGCATGCAAAGCATGAACTGCAGTGGAGTAAACACCTTAAAAACAAGGAAGTCACTCAGGCTTCCCCTGCTACCTCTCCTGCTGCTGCCGCCTCGGCCTCTTCTGCTGCTGCCGCCGCCTTGGGCTCTTCCTCCGCCTCTGGAGGAACGTTGGCACTTGCCGCCCAGCAAACATGGGATGTACCACCAACACCACCACCTGAGTCACCAAGCATCTCAACCATGTCACACGGCAGCGTTCAGCTCTCCATCTCACAAACATTTGAGAGAAAGCGTAAATTCCCACCTAGCCATCCTCGATCCCTGGCCCTCAATGCCAGCATTTCTAAACTACTGGCCTATGAAATGCTGTAATTTAGGCTGGTGGAGACAGACAGCTTCAAACAGCTCATGTCGCTTGCTGTCCCACAGTATGTTGTTCCCAGCCGGCACTACATCTCCAAGAGAGCCGTGCCTTCCCTGCACAACCAAGTATCCGATAAAATCAAGTGTGCACTGCGCAACGCCATCTGTGGCAAGGTCCACCTAACCACAGATACGTGGAACAGTAAGCACGGCCAGGGACGCTATATCTCCCTAACTGCACACTGTGTAAATGTAGTATCGGCTGGGCCCCAGGCGGAGAGCTGTTTGGCGCACGTCCTTCTGCCGCCAAGGATCGCAGGGCAACATTCTTTGCCTCCTGTCTCCTCCTCCTCCTACTCAGCTTCCTCTTCCTCTTCTTCCACCTGCTCATCCAGTCAGCCACACACCTTCACCACCAACTTCAGCACAACCCGGGGTAAACGTCAGCAGGCCGTTCTGAAACTCATATGTTTGGGGGACAGGCCCCACACCGCACAGGAGTTGTGGCGGGGTATAGAACAACAGACCGACGAGTGGTTGCTGCCGGTGAGCCTCAAGCCCGGCCTGGTGGTGTGCGATAATGGGCGAAATCTCGTTGCAGCTCTGGGACTAGCCGTTTTGACGCACATCCCTTGCCTGGCGCATGTGCTGAATTTGGTGGTGCAGAAGTTCATTCACAACTACCCCGAAATGTCAGAGCTGCTGCATAAAGTGCGGGCCGTCTGTTCGCGCTTCCGGCGTTCACACCCTGCCGCTGCTCGCCTGTCTGCGCTACAGCGTAACTTCGGCCTTCCCGCTCACCGCCTCATATGCGACGTGCTTACCAGGTGGAACTCCACCTTGCACATGCTGGACAGACTGTGCGAGCAGCAGCAGGTCATAGTGGAGTTTCAGCTGCAGCACGCACGGGTCAGTTGCACTGCGGATCAGCCCCACTTCACCACCAATGACTGGGCCTCCATGCGAGACCTGTGTGCCCTGTTGCGCTGTTTCGAGTACTCCACCAACATGGCCAGTGGCGATGACGCCGTTATCAGCGTTACAATACCACTTCTATGTCTCCTTGAGAAAACACTTAGGGCGATGATGGAAGAGGAGGTGGCCCAGGAGGAGGAGGAGGAAGAGGGGTCATTTTTAGCACTTTCAGGCCAGTCTCTTCGAAGTGACTCAGAGGGAGGTTTTTTGCAACAGCAGAGGCCAGGTACAAATGTGGCCAGACAGGGCCCACTACTGGAGGACGAGGAGGACAAGGATGAGGAGGAGGTGGAGGAGGATGAGGATGAAGCAGCGGTCTGGCACCCAACGCAGCTCGGGCCCATCACTGGTGCGTGGCTGGGGGGAAACGCAGGACGATGACGATACACCTCCCACAGAGGACAGCTTGTCCTTACCTCTGGGCAGCCTGGCACACATGAGCGACTACATGCTGCAGTGCCTGCGCAACGACAGCAGAGTTGCCCACATTTTAACGTGTGCGGACTACTGGGTTGCCACCCTGCTGGATCCACGGTACAAAGACAATGTGCCCACCTTACTTCATGCACTGGAGCGTGATAGTAAGATGCTCGAGTACAAGCGCACGTTGGTAGACGCGCTACTGAGAGCATTCCCAAATGTCACAGGGGAACAAGTGGAAGCCCAAGGCGAAGGCAGAGGAGGAGCAAGAGGTCGCCAACGCAGCTGTCTCACGGCCAGCTCCTCTGAGGGCAGGGTTAGCATGGCAGAGATGTGGAAAAGTTTTGTCACCACGCCACAGCTAACTGCACCACCACCTGATACGGAACGTGTTAGCAGGAGACAACATTTCAATAAGATGGTGAAACAGTACCTGTGCACACCCCTCCACGTACTGACTGATGGTTCGGCCCCATTCAACTTCTGGGTCTCCAAATTGTCCACGTGGCCAGAGCTAGCCTTTTATGCCTTGGAGGTGCTGGCCTGCCCGGTGGCCAGCGTTTTGTCTGAACGTGTATTCAGCACGGCAGGGGGCGTCATTACAGAAAAACGCAGCCGCCTGTCTACAGCCAATGTGGACAAGCTGACGTTCATAAAAATGAACCAGGCATGGATCCCACAGGACCTGTCCATCCCTTGTGCAGATTAGACATTAACTACCTCCCCTTAACAATATATTATTGTACTCCAGGGCACTTCCTCATTCAATCCTATTTTTATTTTCATCTTACCATTATATTGCGGAGCAACCCAAAGTTGAATGAACCTCTCCTCTGTCTGGGTGCCGGGGCCTAAATATGTGACAGTGGCCTGTTCCAGTGGTGGGTGACGTGAAGCCTGATTCTCTGCTATTACATGAAGACTGATTCTGTGCTGACATGAAGCCAGATTCTCTGTTACGGGACATCTCTCCTCTGTCTGGGTGCCGGGGCCTAAATATGTGACAGTGGCCTGTTCCAGTGGTGGGTGACGTGAAGCCTGATTCTCTGCTATAACATGAAGACTGATTCTGTGCTGACATGAAGCCAGATTCTCTGTTACGGGACCTCTCTCCTCTGCCTGGGTGCCTGGGCCTAAATATGTGACAGTGGCCTGTTCCAGTGGTGGGTAACGTGAAGCCTGATTCTCTGCTATGACATGAAGACTGATTCTGTGCTGACATGAAGCCAGATTCTCTGTTACGGGACCTCTCTCCTCTGCCTGGGTGCCGGGGCCTAAATATGTGACAGTGGACTGTTCCAGTGGTGGGTGACGTGAAGCCTGATTCTCTGCTATGACATGAAGACTGATTCTGTGCTGACATGAAGCCAGATTCTCTGTTACGGGACCTCTCTCCTCTGTCTGGGTGCCGGGGCCTAAATATGTGACAGTGGCCTGTTCCAGTGGTGGGTGACGTGAAGCCTGATTCTCTGCTATGATATGAAGACTGATTCTGTGCTGACATGAAGCCAGATTCTCTGTTACGGGATCTCTCTCCTCTGCCTGGGTGCCGGGGCCTAAATATGTGACAGTGGCCTGTTCCAGTGGTGGGTGACATGAAGCCTGATTCTTTGCTATGACATGAAGACTGATTCTGTGCTGACATGAAGCCAGATTCTCTGTTACGGGACCTCTCTCCTCTGCCTGGGTGCCGGGGCCTAAATATGTGACAGTGGCCTGTTCCAGTGGTGGATGACGTGAAGCCTGATTCTCTGCTATGACATGAAGACTGATTCTGTGCTGACATGAAGCCAAATTCTCTGTTACGGGACCTCTCTACTCTGCCTGGGTGCCTGGGCCTAAATATGTGACAGTGGCCTGTTCCAGTGGTGGGTGACGTGAAGCCTGATTCTCTGCTATGACATGAAGACTGATTCTCTGCTGACATGAAGCCAGATTCTCTGCTATGGCATGAAGAGACTGGTTCTCTGTTGACGTGAAGCCAGATTCTCTGCTATGGGACCTCTGTCCAATTGATATTGGTTATTTTTTTTTATATTTTTTTTTATTTAAATTAATTTCCCTATTCACATTTGTTTGCAGGGGATTTACCTACATGTTGCTGCCTTTTGCAGCCCTCTAGCTCTTTCCTGGGCTGTTTTACAGCCTTTTTAGTGCCGAAAAGTTTGGGTCCCCATTGACTTCAAAGGGGTTCGGGACGAAGTTCGGGTCGGGTTCGGATCCCGAACCCGAACATTTCCGGAAAGTTCGGCCTAACTTCTCGAACCCGAACATCCAGGTGTTCGCTCAACTCTAGTCATAATTAATATAACAATATAACAAAACAATAACAAGGACAGGTGCACTCTGCAGTCTCACTAGACCCTCAAACTGATTTTAAAATTGAGAGATTAGTCAACATGTCCTACGGTGTAGAACATGTCTAAGCCCGGACACCACGCCAAGGTTTCTCAAGTAGCCCGCGACCTAACACTCTCCTACCTGAGCCGTATGGGCGATACCAGGAGCCAGTGGGCAATTTACAGGAGCATAAGGCCGACTCACAAACAGCTCACTAATTACCTCCAGCATGTAGCCATGCTTCCAATGGGAGGAGGGAGGAGTCTGCGAGTCCCACTCAAGACTGGCTGATATGTCCCAGGCCTCACAGGTGCACCTAAATGTGGTCTGTAGATGGAAAACAGGCACATTTAAATTGGAGTTTATACACCTCCAGAAATCTATATATACAAACTAAGAAGACAGGTTGGCATTAGCAGGAGGTGCTCAAACCCACATGCAGTTGTGCATATATATAGGGGAGCAAATCCTGCACTTGTGGCCCGTTGCTAGTGGCAATCCCCAGCAAAATGCATACAATGGAGGATGCCCGCGGCGAACCACAAGTACCACAATAGACATCCTAACTGGTGAGCTGTTTGTGAGTCGGCCTTATGCTCCTGTAATTTGCCCACTGGCTCCTGGTATCGCCCATACGGCTCAGGTAGGAGAGTGTTAGGTCCCGGGTTACTTGAGAAACCTTGGCGTGGTGTCCGGGCTTAGACATGTTCTACACCGTAGGACATGTTGACTAATCTCTCAATTTTAAAATCTGTTTGAGGGTCTAGTGAGACTGCAGAGTGCACCTGTCCTTGTTATTGTTTTGTTATATTGTTATATTAATTATGACATCCGCACTTGTTATCTTGTGTAGGATATCTATTGTGGTACTTGTGGTTCGCCGCGGGCATCCTCCATTGTATGCATTTTGCTGGGGATTGCCACTAGCAACGGGCCAAAAGTGCAGGATTTGCTCCCCTATATATATGCACAACTGCATGTGGGTTTGAGCACCTCCTGCTAATGCCAACCTGTCTTCTTAGTTTGTATATATAGATTTCTGGAGGTGTATAAACTCCAATTTAAATGTGCCTGTTTTCCATCTACAGGCCACATTTAGGTGCACCTGTGAGGCCTGGGACATATCAGCCAGTCTTGAGTGGGACTCGCAGACTCCTCCCTCCTCCCATTGGAAGCATGGCTACATGCTGGAGGTAACTGGTGAGCTGTTTGTGAGTCGGCCTTATGCTCCTGTAATTTGCCCACTGGCTCCTGGTATCGCCCATACGGCTCAGGTAGGAGAGTGTTAGGTCCCGGGCTACTTGAGAAACCTTGGCGTGGTGTCCGGGCTTAGACATGTTCTACACCGTAGGACATGTTGACTAATCTCTCAATTTTAAAATCAGTTTGAGGGTCTAGTGAGCCTGCAGAGTGCACCTGTCCTTGTTATTGTTTTGTTATATTGAGTATAAAAAGGGGCAAACATCTAAATTTTGAAGGCTTGTTCAGAACAAGCCCCTGTTTCTTCCAATACTACCGTGTTTACACATGCAGACATTTGCTCAATTAAGGATTCATTTGGGGATGCTTGTTTAGAACAGGATACTGCTTTTTCCGACACTACCATGTGGGAATACAAACAACAGCAAGCATCTGCACACATTAAGGCATAATTTTTAGGCCACTTGTTCAGAACACTGTTTTATTCTGATACTACTGTGTGTGTTAAACACTATCTGCCTCCAATAAGGGACACATTTTGGAATATTTTTAATTTTAACAGGCATAATAAATTCAATGATGCAGCAATTCAGGCTGTTTGTTTACACCAGCAAGCATGCATTTAACTATAGCTATATATGTTATTGTCACTCTGACATTATTTACTATTTGTGTCATTGTAGTAAAGAGTTTAAAACTGTGGGGTGAAAGAAAGAGAAAAAAAAAAGAAACACAAGAGAGAAAATAAAATATGAATCCTAGCATTCCTCCGAGTGTCATTAACCAATTTCCAGGCCCATTGGAGCACTTTAAATTTGGGTACCATCAATTCAGACACAAGTTTTTTGACCAAGTCACACCCCAAACAAATTTCAAGAACTGTATATTAGCTTGAATCATTACTATTAAGGCTATCCAGGTTTGCACTTAATATTCACCTTCCTAAATACATATGCTTGGTGTAATATAATTAATGAGCCAAAATCCAGGTCTAATTTCACTTTTAGCCCATAAACCTAGAGCACTTTGAAAAGTGGCAAGGAACACCAAATGTCACAAAAACTGACCAAAAGTTTCAGGAAGTGACACAGTTGCCATGATTTACTTTTTTAAAGGGAGTCTGTCACCACATTTGGGCATATTAGACCGATCAAATAGGGTTATATGATCCACCCAGAACTTAAAAACGGTACCTTTGTTGTAGAAAACTGACTTTTCTTTTAGCCAAAAACGAACTTATAAGGTTATGTTAATGAGCCCTCTCAAGTGCCCAGGGCGGTCTCTCAATCCTCGGAGCCCCAGGCAGCACCTCCTAAACGGCTCATAACCCCGCCCTCCGTGCGCCTCTGCCCGCCCGTTTACTCCCCTCCCCTGTCCTTTTCCACTGCGGCTGTGCGGTCCAAATCGTAGCGGGCGCATGCGCAATGCGATGCCCGCTCCTGGCAGGGCATCGTGATACCTACTGCGCATGCGCCCGCTACGATTTGGACCGCACAGCCGCAGTGGAAAAGGACAGGGGAGGGGAGTAAATGGGCGGGCAGAGGCGCACGGAGGGCGGGGTTATGAGCCGTTTAGGAGGTGCTGCCTGGGGCTCCGAGGATTGAGAGACCGCCCTGGGCACTTGAGAGGGCTCATTAACATAACCTTATAAGTTCATTTTCGGCTAAAAGAAAAGTCAGTTTTCTACAACAAAGGTACCGTTTTTAAGTTCTGGGTGGATCATATAACCCTATTTGATCGGTCTAATATGCCCAAATGTGGTGACAGACTCCCTTTAAGCCACAAAACTGACATATTTGATTTGATAAATGTCCCCCTATGTCTATTACTATGTGTTCTTCCTCGAAATAAGAAAGTAATTGTGACGGACGGAACCGTCACTGGGGCTGCTGGAGAAGCCTGAGGGCTAGCCTCCTTCCTACAGACTATGGACCGAGAACTATGGAGACCCCTTCAGACCTTTTGGGGTTACAAGGAACTATGAACCCTGATTTATGTGTGTAATTTATATGCCACATATTTCCTATTGCCCATTAAAAAGGCATGGTGTGGATTCAGCAACACAAAAGGGGTTAACTCTGCACTGAGACTCCCACTGATTGTGTTAGTGATGGGATTAAGATAGTTGATTATAATAGCAGCCGACTCCTATGATACACTCAGGAGATAATCCCATCACATGTGTCTCTTCTTCCCATTCATTCATTATGGAGGGGGTGAAGATGTCTGTTTGCATGTTCATTGTTAATTGCGTCAAAGACAATGCCAGTGTGTTTGTTAATTGCGTCACAGACAATGCCATTGTGTTTGTTGAATAGGGTTAGTTTTGTGTTTAAACTGAACAGGATTGGCTGCTATGTCATGACCTCAGTATGTCATAAGTCAATGCTGTGTGTTCAATAAAAAGTTCCTGTTTTACCCTTCATCATGTTGAGGCTGGTGTTTGGGTAACTGATCGACACTGGGGATTGCTATACGCTGAAGATTTGCTATACACCCCTGGCTATAATTCCTAGCTCTTGTAAGAGCTGTTCCTGCTCTCTAGATTTAGGAGAGGTTCACCCACTGGAGCCTGGAGCCTTGTCGTAGGTCCAGGGTGGGTAGGAGACGGTGAGACCTCAACCAAGCTTTGGCGGTTCGTAGGGTCTGCAGCGCTTACGGTGTCAAGTGGAGTGCTTGGAGTCTTCGGGAAGCACTAGGAGCATCCATCGACGGAGGCACCCGGTCGGGGTGCTAGGAGATCCGTTACAGTAATCATCCCAGCTGAGCTAGGAAGAGGCAACACACCGGTGCATGGACACGTTTCCAGCAAACCAGATAGTCCCAAATGTAATCATCCAGTGTCCAGTAAAAAAAAAAGACATAGTATCTTTATTCCATATTGGTTAACTCTAGTGGCATTTTGCAAAGTAAACGTGTTTCGATTACCTGATCTTGATCATTACATACATACAAAGAAATAGTAGCTATTTAAAATAGTGTGCTCTTATCTCCACTGTGGACGTAAAAAAGCTCACCTGTTGAGTATGATAATTACTCTAGATAAGATAAAGCATTCAATAAAAAAAAAATACAGGGCAGGAATATGACTTATGGTATATGCATAAGATCGCGCACAGCAGAACTATGAGAATAAAATACTAATGTTGTAGTAAAATTGCAGTAACACAAACTGCCGTGACTGTTAACCACCTCAGCCCCTATACACTCACCTAAAGAATTATTAGGAACACCATACTAATACGGTGTTGGACCCCCTTTTGCCTTAAGAACTGCCTTAATTCTATGTGGCATTGATTCAACAAGGTGCTGATAGCATTCTTTAGAAATGTTGACCCATATTGATAGGATAGCATCTTGCAGTTGATGGAGATTTGAGGGATGCACATCCAGGGCACGAAGCTCCCGTTCCACCACATCCCAAAGATGCTCTATTGGGTTGAGATCTGGTGACTGTGGGGGCCATTTTAGAATAGTGAACTCATTGTCATGTTCAAGAAACCAATTTGAAATGATTCAAGCTTTGTGACATGGTGCATTATCCTGCTGGAAGTAGCCATCAGAGGATGGATACATGTTCTCATTCTGTTTACGCCAAATTCAGACTCTACCATTTGAATGTCTCAACAGAAATCGAGACTCATCAGACCAGGCAACATTTTTCCAGTCTTCAACAGTCCAATTTTGGTGAGCTCGTGCAAATTGTAGCCTCTTTTTCCTATTTGTAGTGGAGATGAGTGGTACCCGGTGGGGTCTTCTACTGTTGTAGCCCATCCGCCTCAAGGTTGTGCGTGTTGTGGCTTCACAAATGCTTTGCTGCATACCTTGGTTGTAACGAGTGGTTATTTCAGTCAATGTTGCTCTTCTATCAGCTTGAATCAGTCGGCCCATTCTCCTCTGACCTCTAGCATCCACAAGGCATTTTTGCCCACAGGACTGCCGCATACTGGATGTTTTTCCCTTTTCACACCATTCTTTGTAAACCCTAGAAATGGTTGTGCGTGGAAATCCCAGTAACTGAGCAGATTGTGAAATACTCAGACCGGCCCGTCTGGCACCAACAACCATGCCACGCTCAAAATTGCTTAAATCACCTTTCTTTCCCATTCTGACATTCAGTTTGGAGTTCAGGAGATTGTCTTGACCAGGGCCACCCCCCTAAATGCATTGAAGCAACTGCCATATGATTGGTTGACTAGATAATTGCATTAATGAGAAATAGAACAGGTGTTCCTAATAATTCTTTAGGTGAGTGTAGCTTAAACACCCTTAATGACCAGGCCACTTTTTACACTTCTGACCTACACTACTTTGACCGTTTATTGCTCGGTCATGCAACTTACCACCCAAATGAATTTTACCTCGTTTTCTTCTCACTAATAGAGCTTTCATTTGGTGGTATTTCATTGCTGTTGACATTTTTACTTTTTTTGTTATTAATCAAAATTTAACGATTTTTTTGCAAAAAAATGACATTTTTCACTTTCAGTTGTAAAATTTTGCAAATAAAACGACATCCATACAGTAGGTGAACCCGATTTTGTGTCAATCTCGCTCTCTTTCTCGGCGAGATTGAGCACCTACGAGCCCCATCGCGGGAGCCAGCGCCGAGCTGGCTTGCCGCGATGGAGACAGAGCCGTCATAGAAGCGACGGGAGATCCGACTTGGATTCCCGCCAATTCTACACGTGTGCGGCGTTTGTTATGAATCCTGAGGGGGAAGTCCCCGCCGGATTTTAAATAAAAATCCGGCATGGGTCCCCCCCTCAGGAGCATACCGGGCCCTTAGGTCTGTTATGGGTTGTAAGGAGAGCCCCCCCTACGCCGAAAAAAAACGGCGTAGGGGGTCCCCTACAATCCATACCAGACCCGTATCCAAAGCACGCTACCCGGCCAGCCAGGAAGGGAGTGGGGACGAGCGAGCGCCCCCCCCCCCCCCCTCCTGAGCCGTACCAGGCTGCATGCCCTCAACATGGGGGGGTTGGGTGCTCTGGGGCAGGGGGCGCACTGCGGCCCCCCCACCTCAGAGCACCCTGTCCCCATGTTGATGAGGACAGGGCCCCTTCCCGACAACCCTGGCCGTTGGTTGTCGGGGTATGCGGGCGGGAGGCTTATCGGAATCTGGGAGCCCCCTTTAATAAGGGGGCCCCCAGATACCGGCCCCCCACGCTAAGTGAATGAGTATGGGGTACATCGTACCCCTACCCATTCACCTGCAAGAAAAGTGGTAAAAACACAAATAAACCACACAGTGTATTAAAATATTTTATTTTTCTGCTCCGGAGGCCGCCCCCTGTCTTCTTTATTAGCTCTTTTACCAGGGGGGCTCTTCTTCTTCCGCTATCCCGACGGGTCTTCTCCGCTATCCGGGGGGTCTTCTCAACTCTCCGGGGTTCTCCTTCTGTCTTCGCCGCTCTCCGTTGTTGACTCGGCGCACCCCGGTTCTTCATCTCGCGAGATCTCGGATTTTAAATAAAAATTTAGCGAGACGAAGAACCGGGGTTCTCCTTCTGTCTTCGCCGCTCTCCGTTGTTGACTCGGCGCACCCCGGTTCTTCGTCTCGCTAAATTGCGCCCCCTGCCCCAGAGCACCCAACCCCCCCATGTTGAGGGCATGCAGCCTGGTACGGCTCAGGAGGGGGGGGGGGGGGGCGCTCGCTCGTCCCCACTCCCTTCCTGGCTGGCCGGGTAGCGTGCTTTGGATACGGGTCTGGTATGGATTGTAGGGGGACCCCCTACGCCGTTTTTCGGCGTAGGGGGGGCTCTCCTTACAACCCATAACAGACCTAAGGGCCCGGTATGCTCCTGAGGGGGGGACCCATGCCGGATTTTTATTTAAAATCCGGCGGGGACTTCCCCCTCAGGATTCATAACAAACGCCGCACACGTGTAGAATTGGCGGGAATCCAAGTCGGATCTCCCGTCGCTTCTATGACGCGCTTGCTGGGATGTGCTGTCACTATTCCAGTGAGTGCGAGATCTCGGCACCATGTCGCCGAGTATCAGCGCGACGCTGTCGTGCTAAAAGCACAATATCACAAACACCTACTGTATATAAATTTTTCTCTAAATTTATTGTTCTACATGTCTTTGATAAAAAAAAATGTTTGCGTAAAAAAAAAATGGTTTGGGTAAAAGTTATAGTGTTTACAAACTATGGTACAAAAATGTGAATTTCCGCTTTTTGAAGCAGCTCTGACTTTCTGAGCACCTACAATATAGTGGGGCGCCAATTACACGTGACCGATATTACAAGGGTGGCTGTAAAGAACAGTATACAGATTATTCACAACCGCTCAAATGGCAGTTCTATTGGTGCTAGGATAGAGCTATAGAGAAAACATGCCATTATCTATAGCTCTATCCTAGCACCAATAGAACTGCCATTTGAGCGGTTGTGAATAATCTGTATACTGTTCTTTACAGCCACCCTTGTAATATCGGTCACGTGTAATTGGCGCCCCACTATATTGTATTTGTTCTGTTGCGTATGGCACATTGTCCATGTCCTTGCGCCTTGTCTCTTTTTAAGTGGGCAGCTGCCTTGCACTGTGGCCAGCCTATCACAAGCTGATAATTTGAAGCTAGTTTCAAGTTCTCCTCTGGCGCTTCACCCCTCCTATTCTCCTCTCCCTGTCCCAATCCCCCTCTCCACAAATCCACTCCAATTTTTTCTTTTATCTTTTACGTATTTCTGAGCACCTGTCATGTTTCCTGTGGTTCTACAATGCCCAGACAGTACAAACACCCCACAAATGACCCCATTTCGGAAAGTAGACACCCTAAGGTATTCGCTGATGGGCATAGTGAGTTCATAGAACTTTTTATTTTTTGTCACAAGTTAGTGGAAAATGATGATTTTTTTTTATTTTTATTTTTTTTCTTACAAAGTCTCATGCCTCGGCAAACGTATCTTTTACTGCAGAGGAGAAATCTCATCTTGCAGCGCCGCATACACCGACTTGTGTGTAATCTGACAGCAGCGCAATGCTTCTGTCAGAATGCACATCAGTGCTGCAGCTAGTCGATCGGTTGGTCCACATGGAAGGTAAAAAAAACAAAACAAAAAAGAAAAAACCAGGCCGCAACACAATAAATTTTATTAACTTTATAATAACTTTTGAACAGAACATATAAACTTTTTTTTAACTTTTTGAACTGAAGTTAACTTTTTTGCTTACCTTTTTTTTTATTTTTGTTTGGTTTTTTTACCTTTTATAGGACAAACCTCTCCTTCCCCATGGGACAATGTGCAAAGCGCAAATCGCCCAAAGATGTGGCAAAGTACATTATGCACTTTATCCCAGGTGAAAGGAGAGGTTTGCAGCAGCTGTGAGTAAAAGGGCCCTAATAGCCCTGTGTGCCTGTCCTGTGAGATGCAATCCCTATGCTAAGTGTACCTGTGTGTGGTACTTCCGGAAACACTCTCCAAAGCATAGGGCAGGGTGGTCAGGACAGTCAGGACAGAAATAGCAGGTGTCACTCCTTATTCCACTCCTGCTACAGACACGACATCTTTTTCGGGGTGACGGTTGGGTTGAGGTACCAGGAACGACACTGGGGAAATGTCGCTCGTGTAGACGGCTAACTACACTGGTGGATGGGGCCACGGAACCTTCTGGATACAGGAGGTTCTCGATGATCTCTTCCTGAAATTTGAGGAAGGATCGTGTTCTCCCAGCCTTACTGTAGAGAACAAAACTATTGTACAGAGCCAATTGAATTAAATATACAGACACCTTCTTATACCAGCATCTGGTGCGTCGGGAAACGAAATACGGAGCCAACATCTGGTCATTGAAGTCCACCCCTCCCATGAGCAAATTATAGTCGTGGACACAGAGTGTAACAGTACAGCCTGAATCGCAGCGGCTCCCTGTGACTCCGCCCACTTACCTCCGGGCCTTAAATAGAAGACAGGTGCTAAGCAGGGTGTTCCACTAATGGAGTGCGCACCCTGCTAGCTCCATTGCATCTGAGGACTCTGTCCACATATCCAGACCTGGATCCCTAACAACATTGTGAAAGACTGCCTACCTACTTTCCACTGGCTTTCCCACTGCTGGCTTCCTAGCCAGGACCAACTAACCGCAAGTATATGCCTGTTACCCGCTCTGATTAAGGTCCTGGAACTCAGAGTGGGGTGGTTCCTGCTGGTGTGAGGCGATATTCCCAAACCAACTCTGAACTCAGGACATGCTATACTAACTCTGAACCTGCTGCATATTATATACTAAACTGAGGACATGCTATACTAACTCTGAACCTGCTGCATATTATATACTAAACTGAGGACATGCTATACTTACTCTGAACCTGCTGCATATTATATACTAAACTGAGGACATGCTATACTAACTCTGAACCTGCTGCATATTTTATACTAAACCGAGGACATGCTATACTCACTCTGAACCTACTGCATATTACATGCTAAAACTGAGGACATGCTATACTAACTCTGAACCTACTGCATACTACATACTAAACTGAGGACATGCTATACTAACTCTGAACCTGCTGCATATTATATACTAAACTGAAGACATGCTATACTAACTCTGAACCTGCTGCATATTATATACTAAACTGAGGACATGCTATACTAACTCTGAACCTGCTGCATATTATATACTAAACTGAGGACATGCTATACTAACTCTGAACCTGCTGCATATTATATACTAAACTGTGGACATGCTATATACTAACCCTGAACCTATGGCATACTATATACTAAACTGAGGGCATACTATATACTAACTCTAAACTGTGCACAAGCTTATACTAACTTGTGACTCCTGTAATACTGGGGGACCTTCCTTTTCAGCAGTAACTAAATAGAGGGATAGCGGTAAATGATTTTGTTACCCCAAACTCTCCGCCCAAGACTGAGAGAGACGCCTGGGGTACATACTGAGTAACCGCGAATCCCACATCCAAAAACAAGGGCGGTGGGATAATAGTGGATGTCCATTGCTTCCGCAGTTGAGATCCTAACTGATCAACTAGGTGCGTTACACAGAGGGGCTTTTCAATGACACGGGTTGCTCGCTCAATTTGTATTGTCGTGTCTGCGTGAATGGAGGAGAGCATGTAAACGTCACGCTTGTCTCTCTATTTCACCGCGAGCAGTTCTTAGTTACACAAGGCAGCCCTCTCCCCCCTTGCAAGACGGGTGGTAACAAGCCGTTGGGGGAAGCCCACGCGACTAGTTCGCGCGGTGCCTCAGCAGCCAATCTGTGCTAGGAACAAATGCCTGAAGAGGGCCACACTTGTGTAGAAATTGTCCACATAAAGATAGTACCCCTTGCCAAATAAGGGTGACACCAAGTCCCAGACTGTCTTCCCACTGCTCCCTAGGTAGTCAGGGCAACCGACCGTCTCCAGGGTCTGATCTTTTCCCTCATAGATCCGAAATTTGTGGGTATAGCCTGTGGCCCTTTCACAGAGCTTATACAATTTGACCCCATACCGGGCGCGCTTGATTGGGATGTATTGTTTGAAGCCAAGGCGCACGGTAAAATGTATTAGGGACTCGTCTACGCAGATGTTTTGCTCTGGGGTATACAAATCTGCAAATTTCTGGTTGAAGTGGTCTGCGAGGGGCCGAATTTTGTAGAGCCGGTCAAAAGCTGGGTGGCCTCTGGGATGGGAGGTGGTGTTGTCGCTAAAGTGCAGGAAACGCAGGATGGCCTCAAATCGTGCCCTGGACATAGCAGAGAACATGGGCATGTGATAAATCGGGTTTGTGGACCAATATGACCGCAATTCATGCTTTTTGGTTAGACCCATGTTGAGGAGAAGGCCCAGAAAATTTTTAATTTCGGAAACTTGGACTGGTTTCCACCGGAAAGGCTTGGCATAATAGCTTCCCGGGTTGGCGGATATAAATTGGGTGGCATACCGGTTTGTCTCTGCCACGACTAAGTCCAAGAGCTCCGCAGTCAAGAACAGCTCAAAAAATCCCAGGGCCGAACCGATCTGAGCTGTCTCAACCCGAACTCCAGACTGGGTGGTGAAAGGGGGTACTAATGGTGTGGCTGAAGTTGGTGACTGCCAATCAGGATTTACCAGCACCTCAGGGACTCTAGGGGCTCTACGGGCCTGTCTGTGCGGTGGCTGCGACGGGGTAACTACTGCACGTGCCACCGTACCAGCTTCAACTGCCCTTCTGGTGCTCGCCACTTCACCATGTTGTATGGCAGTGCTGGTACTAGGTCCAGGGAGGGCTGCGCTGCTGGTGTATGCCTCACCACGTGATCCGACAGCGCCAGCCCCACTCTGCTGCTCTTGAAGCGGATCCTGCGCAACCTGTGGTCTAGCGACACGGGGCCGGGTACGCCTGGTGCTATCAGGGACCTCCACCTCCTCGTCCGAACTTTGGGTCAGAGTGCCACTGCTTTCTACAGGTTCATATTCTGACCCGCTAGATTCGTCAGATGAGGGTTCCCATTCCTCATCCGACTGGGTCAGAATCCTGTAGGCCTCTTCATAAGAATACCCCCTGTTTGACATTTGGACTACTAAATTTAGGGGTATTCCCTGAGACTAGCAAGAAAAAAAGCAAGCCTGTCTTACAAAGGGGAGGCTAGCGAAGTACCGGAGGCCGCTGCGGTTGATAAAAAATATCAAAACTGATTTTTTTATCGCCGCAACGCTTGGAAAGTGATTGTGCAGTGATCAAAAATATATATATTTTTTGTCACTGCGGCGGGGCAGGCGTGGGTGAACGCACGTGTGGGCGACCGATCAGGCCTGATCGGGCAAACACTGCGTTTTGGGTGGAGGGCGAGCTAAGGTGACACTAATACAATTATAGATCTGACTGTGATCAGTTTTGATCACTTACAGATACTATAAAAGTACAAATGCTGATTAGCGATACGCTAAATAGCGAATAAGTGACTGCGGTGCGGTGGGTTGGGCGCTAAAAAATCGCTAAACTACCTAACCAAGGGGCCTAAACTATCCTAAAACCTAACAGTCAATACCAGTGAAAAAAAAAAGTGACAGTTTACACTGATCACTTTTTTCCTTTCACTAGGTGATTGACAGGGGCGATCAAGGGGTGATCATGGGGTTAATTCGGGTAATGGGGGTGATCTGGGGCTAAGGTGTAGTGTTGATGGGTACTCACAGTGATCTCTGCTCCTCTGCTGGAACCAACCGACGAAAAGGACCAGCAGAGGAGCAGACAAGCCATTTAACACATCATATTTACTAATATGATGTGTTATCTGGCTTTTCATTAGTTTTTTTGAAAATCGCCAACCTGCCAGCCAATGATCGTGGCTGGCAGGCTGATGACGAACTTATCCTCTAACTTTGAGTGAAATCTCGCGTCTCGCTAGATGACGCGTATATGCGTGACTCTGCGCAGCGCTGCCGCCTCCGGAACGCGATCCTGCGTTAGGCGGTCTGGAGGCGGTTAAAGGGGTTATCCAAGTTCTCCAACAACCCCCCCATGTGCTGGGCCCCTCAAATATAATATACTTACCCCGATCCCAGCACCGCTCCTAGTCCCCGCATCCAGTGTCGGGGGAGCAGCCAATGGCATGTGGGGACGGGGACGAGCCTCTCTAGCATTGTGGGTGATGCTAGAGAGGCTCGTCCCCGCCTGCCATTGGCTGCTCCCTCCGACATCAGATGTTTTCATCCGTGTACAGGGTGAAGCAGCGGCGGTGCGGGGACCAGGAGCGCCGCCGGGAGCAGGTAGCTGGGTAAGTATATTACCTGTGAGTGGCCCGGTACATGGGCTGGCTGTTGGAGAACTTGGATAACCCCTTTAAGGGGTATAATACCGCACAGGACCTGTGACATTATATACTACCACACTTACCAAAATAGGGAAGATTAAAGTTAACTAAAGATAATGACATTAAGGATGTGTTTTCTCAAGGGTGGGGCTATATGGGCCTAGAATAATAACATTATGTTACATGTGTAACCATGCCATATCACAACAAAAATGAAACAATGCACTCAATCTCATCAAAAAGTATAAGGAGGATAATTAAAATGGTATATAAAGGATAAATAAAAGAATAATGACCCCTCGCTGATCTGATATTGATGACCTATCCTGAGCATACAATACTCATGCTTACTTTTTCGTATCCCTAATGATAAAGAGCTCCCCAAAGAGTACCCCACAAGGCAAATCAACCAAGTAAGATAAGTCTTTCTTGTGACATTCTGCTTCTCTTGTCCTTCTAGAAAGAGAGCTGGCTTGCATGTTTCATTGACAGAGGTATATGTGCAATGTGCCACCCCCTGGGCCCTATAGGAATGCTGAGTGGTATGGTGCTACTACCTAGATAAAGCGGGACCCAAGGCTTAGGCTCCAAAGCAAATAAAGAGGAAATAGTTGAGTTAGGGGATGAAGAATAACTTGGGTCCAGACCTTGGTAAACTTTAACAGCAGCTTTACTTGGGTAAATTTGATTCCAGACAATATTCATGGGTTTTCTTACATTCAGGCTTTCTCTTGGTGCCAGCAGGCTTTGACATAAATTTACAGGCAAACTTGGTAACTGTGCGTTCTCTCTTTCTCTGTTGGGTTGACAGGTATGCTAAATAACTCTGCTTTCTTTATCTGCTGTGCTAAATAGTAATGAGCGGCATAGGCAATATTCGAATTTGTAATATTTCGTGAATTGTTGGCTGAATATTCGCCATAAATTTGAGAATTCATGATCTCCAGTCATTGTTTACTTGATTGTGAAAAATGACAATGTAATATATTTGCGATAAATTCATGATAAATATTCGATTAGAATATTCAACACTATTCGCGAATACGAATATAAATATTCGCACATTCTAAAAGTATATTCGCAATTAATATTCCCAATTCAAATATTCGCGCTCAACACTAGTGCTAAACTCTGCTTGGGTCTGGTTACTGGACTTTTGGTCGGTTCTGGAATTCTTGGATTGAGGTGCCTTGGGCTGTTGTCCCCCTCCTGACACTCAGTAAAGTAAATTAGCATGGAGTCCGGGTGCTCTGCAAGCTACTTTCCTTTTGTGGCTCCTGCTCCAGTCGGAGAACAACTTCCCCTTGCTGCAATATCTTCTGGCAACCGAAAAACACTTTCCTTTGGTTGCTATATCTTCTATACATCTGATTCCATGGCAAGCATAGCTTAGCCTGCACTGGCTGTTATAGGCATGTCTGGCTGTGACTGTGCCCAGGTTTACACTTCACTGTCTAGACTAGACTAGAACCAACTAGCACTGCAGCCCCTCCCCTCTGGTAGGAAGCTGGCCTGGCCCACTTCTGCCCAAAGGGGGGGAGAATGGAATGGTGAGTTCCATTCTAAGTATCTATCTCTCTCTCTCTGCCATATACGCTGCCACCTGCTGGTGAACCAGGCATATTACATGAACACAACAGTTACATGATAGTAATATCAATGCACACTTGAGAAGGACCTGGAAATAAATACAATAATGGCATAGGTGTTAGCAATAAAAGACAGTAGCATAGTGAAAGAATAGTAACACCACTCTGGGGTGTTACATATGCTTTGTAGGATGTAGTTTTATTGTCTCACTTTACATTGAATGTTATTCGGTAGGTTTCTCTGGGTATGGATATGATGGGGAATCAAAATGAAATAAAATTGCTAAATGTATTGTCTGTTTTTGCTATATAGGTGATGTGTGCTCAGGAGCTATAATTATAGCTACCATGAGGGAGCTATAATTATACCTACTTGCTGCTGCACAGCAAGTAGGTAAACAGTAAGGCCCCTTTCACACGGGCGAGTATTCCGCGCGGATATGATGCGTGAGTTGAACGCATTGCACCCGCACTGAATCCTGACCCATTCATTTCTATGGGGCTGTGCACACGAGTGGTGATTTTCATGCATCACTTGTGCGTTGCGTGAAAATTGCAGCATGTTCTATATTCTGCGTTTTTCACGCAACGCAGGCCCCATAGAAGTGAATGGGGCTGCATGAAAATCGCAAGCATCCGCAAGCAAGTGCGGATGCGGTGCGATTTTCACGCACGGTTTCTAGGAGACGATCGGGATGGGGACCCAATCATTATTATTTTCCCTTATAACATGGTTATAAGGGAAAATAATAGCATTCTGAATACAGAATGCATAGTAAAATAGCGCTGGAGGGGTTAAAAAAAAATAAAAAAATATTTAACTCACCTTAATCCACTTGCTCGCGCGTCCGGCATCTCTTCTGTCTGTCTTCTTTGCTGTGTGCAGGAAAAGGACCTGTGGTGACGTCACTCTGGTCATCACATGATCCATCACCATGGTAAAAGATCATGTGACGGACCATGTGATGACCGGAGTGACGTCACCACAGGTCCTTTTCCTGCACACAGCAAAGAAGACAGACAGAAGAGATGCCGGCTGCGCGAGCAAGTGGATTAAGGTGTGTTAAATAATATATATATATATTTTTTTTAATCCCTCCAGCGCTATTTTACTATGCATTCTGTATTCAGAATGCTATTATTTTCCCTTATAACCATGTTATAAGGGAAAATAATACAATCGACAGAACACCGATCCCAAGCCCAAACTTCTGTGAAGAAGTTTGGGTCCCAAACATGCACGATTTTTCTCACGCGAGTGCAAAACGCATTACAATGTTTTGCACTCGTGGAAAAATCACGCATGTTCCCGCAATGCACCCGGACCTTTTCCCGCAACGCCCGTGTGAAACCAGCCTAAGAGGAACACATCAAAAATATGAGATCTGTATTATTTTCACACAGCAGATTGGCAGTTGATTTTTAAACATGCAAGAAAAATAGCTAAGTCAGACTCACATCTGCAAGAAGTTATTTCAGGACAAAAACCCTTAATTAGAGAAAAGCAGATAACAACAGGGGGAACCTCTGGGTGGGTACTATTTATATTATGGAGAACAGTTGATATAGTGTAGGTGAAAAGTATTGTAGGTTAGACAATGCTCTGAATTTCTGGGCAAAATCTATTAAATTATCATGTCTAACATCTGCCGGCTCTCTCTCATTGTTAAGATTTTCAGCATCATGCCAATGTTTTTTTTTTTTTATAAATTCTCTTTATTGATTTTTTTTATAAATTCTCTTTATTGATTTTCTTTATCATATCTCTCATCATATTGACATGTTAACTTATTAAACATTAACAATTAAATCAATTATATTGTACATATTTACACCCTTCCCCCCCCCCCTCACCTCCCCACTCCGAGGGAGCACAAAGTATTTCAGTATCATGCCAATGTTTAGTTGTGTGATATGGAATCATTGTAAGGGGGAACATGAGGGTGCTGGCTAGTGTGTGCCTTTGTGTTCAATAGCCTGCTTGTGCCTTTATACCTTCCATTTTTTGCTAAATCCTTTTTGAATAGAGTCTACTTTAGACATAAGTGTGTCAATAAAACTTTGGTGGTAATTTATTATGCATAAATATGCCTATATTAGGCATATTTCTGGCACAAGATTTGCGCCACAATCTGTGACTTTTTACCGCTCACACCAGGGCCGGCAGGGCCATCTCGTTTACCATTTATTACGCCTGGTTAAGGAGTAGAAAATGGTCTAAATGTAAGACATCTAGGAAGCTGTTTTACATTTAGAAGCGGTGGTGAATACACCGTAGTTATGTAGAGGCCGGCGCCTCTACATAACTCTAGCACATCCACCGCCAGCACAGGATCTTATTAAGACCGGCATCTAAAATGCCGGTCTTAATAAATGAGCCCCTTTGTGTGCAATATGTCTCTAACCAGTGAAAAAGTGTTAATAGTGAAGTCTTTGTGGTACAATAATTTTTTTTAAAACCATCATTCCCAAGACATCAAATACTTTTACACCTACCAAATAAATTCTACTGGTCGCTAACAAAATCAAAGGCAAAATACATACCAATATATGAATGTGAATTAAACCGTTTGAAGACAAAATAACACTGCACTATTCTAAGATCTTGCAGCATCTGTGATGCATATAATAGTCCCCAGGTACCATGCTTTCTACTTGCACCGATCACTGACTAAGTCAAGCTGAACAGGTTTTAGTGCCTTATTTCAAACTTCCCAGGTTCACGGATGCGTAGTTCATTGGAGAGTAGCGCTGAAGCATCATTGCTATTTCATCTGGCACTAGTTTAGCATTCTAAAGGGAGTGGTGTAGAATCATTAAAATAATTAGCAACTCAAGCAGCCCAAGGACATCCAGGAAGCCATGCATACATAATGGCACATAAGAGATTGCCACAAAAAAAAAAAAAAAAGGTGATGCTGAATCGAGCTGCTTCTGAATTATAGACTGGGTAAAACGCGTTTAATCAGATATGTTGTATACTAATAAAGAACATTATTTTTTTCTTGTGATTTCTCAACTGCTATCATTGACTTATAGTAGTGTCAGAATAAAGCTGAGATCACTGATGTCATTGGATAAGGCATTGAAATTGAAAATGTATGCCTTAAAACAACCTATACTTGTTACAGCATATGCCCTCACTCTGGACCATTATCTATTAGTCAGAGGGGGATACTGTGAACAAAAACATAATTGTTTGCTTTTAGTTGGTTTTTAACTGATTAGTATCATATATGGAGCACTTGTACATCTTCAATATTAGAGATGAGTGTACTTTTTAAAAATTCAATTTGGCATATTTGCCAACTTCGACAAGAAATTAGATTTGTTCTGAATTAATTTGTCACAAATTGCGAAAAAATCTTGTATACGCAGGCTACTCTGCCTAATCATATTCATCCCACTTGATAGCCCAATCTCAGTATAAGGGCTCATTCACATGACTGTGGTTTGGTTCTGCATCCGAGCCGCGTTTTTTGCGTCTCGGGTGCGGACCCATTCACTTCAATGGGGCCGCAAAAGATGCGGATAGCTCTCCGTGTGCTGTCCGCATCCGTTGTTTCGTTCCGTGGCCCTGCAAAAATTATAAGTCATGCCCTATTCTTGTCCGTTTGGCAGACAAGAATAGGCATTTCTATAAAGAGTCCTCCATTCCGTTCCGCAAATTGTGGAAGGCACACGGGCGGCATCAGTGTTTTTCAGATCCACAATATGGAAGTTAAACTGCAGGGAGAGTGTATCGCCGTGTGGATTACGTTCTAGTGCAACCACATCCGTTCTATAGGTACTGTGTCATCAGTATTACAGACAGGTGTAATTTATAGCCGTCCACTGCAGGAGCTCTGTCCAAATGGTTCCTTAGTGGAACAAAATAATGAAATGGAGGCAGCGCCAATAAAGTAGTGGAGAACAAAAAAGTTTTTTTAATCCATGTTGAGGCAGTCCAATGCTGAATACCGCGTGTTCAAACTAGATGCTCGAGTCTCCTTCCCGCACGTTTGTTGGCTGCTACGCAGCTAATAAATGTGTAGGTGTGTACTGCCACTCACTGTAATGAAATAGCCATGTTGGTTACTGGCATTACAGTGATTAGCTGGCCGGAACACGTCATCGGGTGCTATAAAGCACCCAATGACATGTGGTTCGGCTCAGTCTTAGTCAGGGAGAACTGTGCTGTACATGAGACAGATAGTGTAGGGAATTAAATTAAATTTTTTTTGTTAGGCAGGGTTGGTGTTAGAACTATTGTTGTGTCTGGCAGCAATATATATTTTTAGCGCAATCTGCGCTAAATTGCGTGCAATTGTTAGAGACCCAAAAAGTCCTTTTAAGGACTATTGTTGTATCTGGCAGCAATATATATTATTAGCGCAACCTGCACTAAATTATGTGCAATTGTTAGAGACCCAAAAGTCCTTTTAAGGACTATTGTTAGTTCTGGCAGCAATATATATTTTTAGCGCAACCTGCAATTGTTTGGCCGCTGCACACAGCAACATTATCTGTGCTACATCTCCTGTAGAACATTTGCGCATACTAAAAATATCTTTGACATCCAGTGTACTTTTTCCGTAGACGCTGCGGACAGCGACATTATCTGCGCTACATCTCCTGTTTAACGTGTGCGCATACTAAAAATATCTGTGACATCCAGTGTACTATTTTTGTAGACGGTGTCCACTGCGGACAGTTACATTAACTGCGCTACATCTCCTGTATAACGTTTGCGTGTCCTAAAAATATCTGTGACATACAGTGTACTTTTTCCGTAGCCGCTGCGGACAGTGACATAACCTGCACTACATCTCCTGTTTAACGTGTGCGCATACTAAAAATATCTGTGACATCCAGTGTACTATTTTTGTAGACGGTGTCCACTGCGGACAGTTACATTAACTGCGCTACATCTCCTGTATAACGTTTGCGCATCCCAAATATCTGTGACATTGACTGTAATTTTTCTTTAGCCGCTGGTGACAGCAGCGTCATTACCTGTGGTACCTCGCCTGTATAATGTTTCCGCATCCCAAATATCTGTGACATTGACTGTAATTTATTTGCGCTACTGTACGTGTGACATACTTGCATATATACCATTTAATATGATGAAGGCAAGCAGAAAGGGACACGAGGTGGTGGACGATGAAATCACTGACCCAACCTGGGAAGGTGACAAGCCGAGCGAGGACAGTAGTACAGAGGGGGAGGGATCCACAGCACTGCAACAGGCTGGAAGAGGCAGTGGGGTGGCAAAAGGGAGAAGGCGGGCCACACCTAACAGGCCCGCAACTGTTCCCCGGAGCACCCCCTTGCGGAAATCACCCTTGCCAAGGGGGGTAGGTGTTTCCGCAGTCTGGCGCTTTTTTGAGAAAAGTGCGGGAAACGCAAGAATTGTAATTTGCAACCTGTCCCAAACAAAAATGAGTAGAGGCATGAACACTAGCAAACACACCACCACCAGCATGATCCGCCACATGGCATCAAAGCACCCTAATAGGTGGTTCGAACTCCTGGGTCCACAATCAGTGTCTGCGGGTCTGTGAACAAACCTTTCCAAATTGCTGGCCCTGGAAATGTTGCCATTTAGTCTTGTGGACACTGAGGATTTCCTCGTTACTCAGTCCCCAGCCGCCACTATTTTGCCCGGCGTGTCGTCCTGGCCTTACACCAGCATGTGTCCCGTAACATCACCCGTGCCCTGACCAACACAGTTATTGGGAAGGTCCACTTAACGACTGACACATGGACAAGTGCTTGTGGCCAGGAACACTACATTTCCTTGACGGCACACTGGGTGAACGTTGTGGAGGCTGGGAGCGAGTCGTACCCTGGGATGGCACAGGTGTTATCGACGCCAAGGATTGCGGGCCCTACTTCCATCAGAATTTCCGCCACCACCTACATTAGTGGCTGCAACCCCCCATTCTCCTCCTCCACTTCCACCTCTGAATTGTCATCTTGCAGCACCAGTCAGCTATCAGTCAGTAACTGGAAGCAGTGTAGCACTGCAATGGGGAAGCGGCAACAGGCCGCGCTGAAACTTATTTGCTTAGGTGACAAACAGCACACTGCCGGAGAGCTGTGGCAGGGTATAAGGGACCAGACTGAGCTGTGGCTCTCGCCATTCAACCTACAACCAGGCATGGTTGTGTCTGATAATGGCCATAACTTGATCGCGGCTTTGGATCTCGGCAAGCTCACACACATACCATGCCTAGCCCACGTGTTAAACTTAGTGGTTCAGCGGTTTCTCAAAACCTACCCCAATTTGCCTGAGCTACTGGTGAAGGTGCGCCGAGTTGGTGCCCATTTCCGAAAGTCATCGACAGCTGCAACCGGTCTGGCAGCGCTGCAGCAGCACTTGCAGTTGCCAGTTCACCTACTGTTGTGTGACACACACACGCTGAAACTCCATGTTCCACATGGCCAGGCTTTGTGAGCAGCAGAGGGCAGTAGTGGAATACCAGCTGCAACATGGTCGTAGCCTTTCCAGTCAGCTTCCGCTCTTCACAAGCGACGAGTGGGCATGGATGTCTGACCTCTGTGAGGTTTTACGCAAATTTGAGTAATCAACACAGATGGTGAGCGGCGATGCCGCTATTATCAGCGTAACCATCCCACTTCTGTGTCTACTCAAACGCTCGCTGCTCACGATGAAGGCGGATGCTTTGCATGTGGAAGAGGTGGAAATGGGGAAAGACAGTACACAGGGTTATAGCCAGACCACCCTCAGTTCGTCTTCTCAGCGCGAATTGGATGATGATGATGATGAGGAGCAGGAGACGGTTGCCTCCGCTACAGAGGTTATTACCCATAGTGGGTTTATTCCATCTGTTCAGCGTGGATGGGCCGAAGAGGAGCAAGAGGATGAGGAGATTGAGATTCATCCTCCTGATGACGACAGCGAAGTCTTGTCTGTTGCGACTTTGGCACACATGGCTGACTTTATGTTATGCTGCCTTTCCCGTGATCCTTGCGTTATACGCATTTTGGCCAACACCGATTACTGGTTGTTCACCCTTCTCGACCCCCACTACAAAGATAACTTCTCATCTCTCATTCCTGTGGTGGAGAGTACTAGCAAAATGGTGCAATACCAGAAGGTCCTTGTGGAAAAACTGCTCCAAAAATTTCCAGCTGACAACGCTGGTGGCAGAGTCCATAGTTTCTTGGGCAACCGAGGAGGGAAGCCAAGGGGAACACACAGTAGTTCCAACAGAGGCAGGGCAACACTCTCCAAGGCCTGGGACAGTTATAGGGCACCCCGCCAGCACCGTTACCATGATGCGCGGCCTACTGTCACAAGGAGGGAAACATTTTGGAAGATGGTGAAGGAGTACATAGCAGACCGTGTCAGCATCCTCAATGATCCCTCTGTGCCTTACAACTATTGGGTGTCCAAGCTGGACATGTGGCACGAACTAGCACTCTACGCCTTGGAGGTTATGGCCAACACTGATTACTGGTTGTTCACCCTTCTCGACCCACACTACAAAGAGAACTTCTCATCTCTCATTCCTGTGGTGGAGAGTACTAGCAAAATGGTGCAATACCAGAAGGTCCTTATGGAAAAATTCCTCCAGAAATTTCCAGCTGACAACGCTGGCGGCAGAATCCATAGTTTCTTGGGCAACCGAGGAGGGAAGCCAAGGGGAACACACAGTAGTTCTAACAGAGGCAGGGCAACACTCTCCAAGGCCTGGGACAGTTTCAGGACACCCACCAGCACCCTTACCCTGATGCGCGGCCTACTGTCACAAGGAGGGAAACATTTTGGAAGATGTTAAAGGAGTACATAGCACACCGTGTCAGCGTCCTCAATAATCCACCTGTGCCTTACAACTATTGGGTGTCCAAGCTGTAAAAGTGGCACAAACTGGCGCTCTACGCCTTGGAGGTTATGGCCTGCCCTACCAGCGTTTTGTTAGAGCGGGTATTTAGTGCTGCTGGGGGCATAATAACTGATAAGCGCATCTGCCTGCCAACTGAAAATGCTGACCAGTTGACTCTTATCATAATGAACAAGGCCTGGATTGCCCCTGACTTCTAACTACTCCAACAGAGGAAAGCGGCTGAACATAAAAGCACTTTAAATACACTGTATTCCCATGCACCCCTTCCACCACAAAAAAAGGGTATATGGTTCAATCTTCCTTTTCTCGTCCTCCATCATATCAACATGCTTATTAGGCTGCCCTCGCTCCTAATGTTTTAGAGGGTCAGCTCATCAGCAAATCCTCAACCATAATTTCTTCGATGGTCAGCTTAGCAGCAAGCCCTCGCCCATAATTTTTTCCATTGTCAGATCAGCAGCAGGCACTCAACCATAATTTCCTCCATGGTCAGATCAGCAGCAGGCACTCGCCCCTAATGTTTTAGAGAGTCAGATTGGCAGCAGACCCTCACTCCTAATGTTGTGAATGGTCAGCTCAGCAGCAGGCCCTCGACCATAATGTTTAAGATGGTCAGATCAGCAGCAAGCCCTCGCCCATAATGTTTTAGAGAGTCAGCTCAGCAGCAGACCCTAAACCATAATTTTTTCGATGGTCAGCTCAGCAGCAGGCCCTCGCCTATATTTTTTCCATGGTCAGATCAGCAGCAGGCACTCGCCCATAATGTTTTAGAGAGTCAGCTCCGCAGCAGACCCGAAACCATAATTTTTTCCATAGTCAGCTCAGCAGCAGGCCCTCGCCTATAATTTTTTCCATGGTCAGATCAGCAGCAGACACTCGCCCCTAATGTTTTAGAGAGTCATCTCAGCAGCAGACCCTCGCCTACAATTTTTTCCATGCTCAGATCAGCAGCAGGCACTCGCCCCTAGATGGTCCTCAGCAGCAGGCCCTCGAACATAATTTTTTGATGGTCAGATCAGCAGCAGGCCCTCGCCCCTAATGTTTTAGATGGTCAGCTCAGCAGCAGGCCCTCGCCCATAATGTTTAAGATGGTCAGATCAGCAGCAGGTACTCGCCCCTAATATTTTAGTGAGTGAGCTCAGCAGCAGACTCTCACCCCTAATGTTTTAGATGGTCAGCTCAGCAGCAGACTCTCACCCAAAATGTTTTAGAGAGTCAGCTCAGCAGCAGGCCCTCGCTCATAATGTTTTAGATGATCAGCTCAGCAGCAGGCCCTCGTACATAATGGTTTTGATGGTCAGCTCAGTAGCAGGCCCTCACCCATAATGTTTTAGATGGTCAGCTCAGCAGCAGGCCCTCGCCCCTATTTTTTTCCATGGTCAGATCAGCAGCAGGCCCTCACCCATAATGTTTTAGATGGTCAAATCAGCGGCCGGCCCTCTCCCCTAATGTTTTAAAAAAGTCAGCTCAGCAGCAGACCCTCACCCCTAATGTTTTAGCTGGTCAGATCAGCAGCAGGCTCTCGCCCTTAATGTTTTATAGGGTCACCAGCAGGCCCTTGCTCCTAATGTTTTTGAGGGTCGCCAGCAGGCCATCAATTATAATTTTTCAAGGGTGTGTATGATGCCCTCCTTTCTGTGTAATAGAGTGTATTGGAGTGCCGGTTCCTTGTAATTTTTGGGCCCTTTCACTTATTGCATAGGCTTTATGAGTCTAAGAGTCCCATTACCTGAACAATTGTACCACAATGTGAATGAGGCCCTCTTTTATGTGATATACAGATTGTATCGGAGTGCCTCTTCCTTGTAATTTTTGGCAGCACTTGCACTTTATATACAAGTAAATATACAGGAAAGAATGTTTCCTAACAATTTTTCCTCTAAAATCGATTATGTTAGTTTTTTTGCGTATTATTGTCAGTCTGTAAAATTGGCTTACTACTCACACAACATTGTTCCCAGCAGCGACCTGGGAGACCAAGATGCATCCATCCTCACCATGCTGTTCCCGAACCATTTCAGTAGTGTTTCCATCAACTTCTGACCTTTTCATGTGAACCAGACACCCTCCCCTCTTCAGAGCAGGGGGTGCCTGGTTTAATGCTCGAGTTCTCCCATTGACTTCCATTGTGCTTGGGTGCTCCGTAGAGCACCCGAGCATACCGAGGTGTTCTACTTGAGAACCCGAGCACTTTTGTGCTCGATCAACACTAGTTGCTATACGTTAACATAGGTACATAGTTAAAATGGATGAAAAAATAGACATAGGTCCATCAAGTTCAACCAAGGGATAGGTGGGGACAACACGAATCCCAGAAGGAAATGAGACTCAGATTTCTACATGTTTTCATAAGCATTAATGTTGTTTACTTTTAAGAATTCATCTAAACCCTTTTTAAAACTGTCCACTGTTCTTTCTGTGACCAAGTCCTGAGGAAGTCTATTCCAGTGTTTCCCAACCAGTGTGCTTCCAGCTGTTGCAAAACTACAACTCCCAGCATGCCCGCATTTGCCAAGTTGATGCCCAATCACTCAGAGTGTTCAAGTCAGCTTTTAGTTTATGTACATCTTCCATAGACTTTACAGTACTACACAGCTTAGGGTCATCTGCAAAAATAGAATTGGTGCTATTAATCCTGTCATCGATATCATTAATAAATAAATTAAATAATAGAGGACCCAGCAATGAACCTTGGGGTACACCACTTATAAACCGGGACCATTCTGAATAGGAATCATTCAGCCAGTTTTTAATCCAATTACAGACTATACTTTCCAAGCCTATAGACCTTACTTTACCTATTAAACGTCTATGAGGGACAGTATCAAAAGCCTTTGCAAAATCCAGAAACACTACATCCACAGCCGCCCCTCTGTCCAGGTTACTATTCACCTCCTCATAAAAACAAATCAGGTTAGTCTGACAACTTCTGTCCTTGGTAAACCCATGTTGGTTATCACTTATAATATTATTTACATTCACATACTCCTGTATATAGTCCCTTAAGAGTCCTTCAAACATTTTTCCCACAACAGAAGTTAAACTAACTGGTCTATAATTACCTGTGAAGGATCTAGTTCCTTTTTTGAATATGGGCACCACATTTGCCTTGCGCCAATCACTTGGCACTGTACCAGAACATAGATAATCTTTAAATATTATAAACAGGGGCATAGCAATGACTGAACTGAGCTCTTTAAGCACTCTTGGGTGTAATCCATCTGGACCCGGAGCCTTGTTTAGATTTACTTTATTTAACTTCATTGGTGGAGAGAAGCATCACTCGGCTGATGTCACTCCCCCACCCCACCTGCCAATCCTGGTGAAGCCCACAGGACGGGCTAATACACATGTCAATCGCAGCAATACAACTCGATTGGTGGAACCCATAGTTTGGGAGGGGATAAATAGTTTATTTAGGCAGGCGAAACAGAGCGTGTCACGCCATTACCCCAACTCCCCTGATGAAGCTGCATCGCGGCGAAACATGTTGGGTGGGGTAGTGACAATCTACAATTTTTAGACAGGTTGCAGTATAGGGCAAGATCCACAACCAGTAGGGTTGCAATCATTGTCCAGCTCAATACATATTGTGCAAATGTTCAGAGGCAAACTGCCTGATCTCCCAGCGTGTGAGATGTGTGAATGAATGAGGGATGTTTGTCGCATAGGGGTATAGATACATCCCATCTATTTACAATAAAAACTCCTATACTTAGGACCTATAGGGACACCAAATAATTCACCATTGAAAACACACCTGCTAACCTGCGGTGATACATGGCCACAGAGTATCCATGAGGTTAACCACCTCTTAAATAGAATGTAGAGCGAGCGACAGCGGCCCAAAAAAGACATAAATTAACTGACTTAGCCCGAAACTGCAACCTATTTTTAAATTTCCTTGTAGTATTGGTTTATCTGAGTATTTTTTTTTATAATGTAAATAATAAAGGTTAAAGTTTTAACATATAGATAGGACCCCTAAAGGGAGTTTTTGGTCAAGGGACCGTGGTTTGATTCTTCTCACATACAGGCACACGCCACCTCCATTTTATTGACCCTGACTTTCCTAAATAGTGTAAAACCCTCAATATTAAAAGCCCAGTCATGCGAAGAGTCCAACCATGTTTCAGCCACACCAAGTACATCTATGTGTTCTAGTACCATAGCCTCCAGCAACACCATTTTGCTTGCTAGACTTCTGACATTTGTGAAAATACATCTTAAATTACTATAAGTGAATATCTGGGATTTTTGGGTTACCTTGGTTGATGTTTGTATGTAACAGGTTCTTGTTACCAGCAGTTCTATTTTTCATCGGTATATAGTTCTGCCCAGTAGAGATGTACTTGCGGTTCGCCCGGCAGTCGTTTTGCAGCGAACTTTGCTCGTTCGCGGTTCGCCAGACATGCGAACATATGGCGATGTCCGCCAGCGCCATATTCTTTTGCATTGTGCCTAACTTTGACCCATGACACATCCATCAGGTGCGACAGGACAGCAAATTGAGATGTTTCAGCACATGGACACACCCCCTACCCTATAAATAAACCTGATCTTGCAGCCATTTTACATTCAGTTTTTTTGCCAGTGTAGGGAGAGGTTGCTGTGTGGAGCAGGGACAGACTGTTAGGGACACAAAACTCTATCTAATAGGGCCACAAAAGTGCTTTTAAGGACTGGTACAGATGTGCTATCGATAGGTGTGACATACTAAGGGGTGCGATATACTTATAATATACTTTCTAACATAGAAAGTATATTATAGTGCATTTGTATTGTGCAGCAGTTGTGTGTGGTTTTGCTGCAATACTGCAGCTATACAGAGGGACAAACACTATTAGAATAACTAATTGCAACTGGTGTGATATACCTGTTGTCCCCCCAAAAAAAACTGATTGAGGGGTGTGATAAACCTTTAATATAGCTTCTAACATAAAAAGTATATTATAGTGCATTTGTATTGTGCAGCAGTTTTGTGCGGTTCTGCTGAGATACCGCAGCTAGATAGAGGGACAAACGCTATTGGAATAACAAATTGCAACTGATTAGATATACCTGTTGCCCCCCCAAAAAAACTGATTGAGGGTGTGATATACCTATAATATACCTTCTAACATAGAAAATATATTATAGTGCATTTGTATTGTGCAGCAGTTGTGTGCGGTTCTGCTGAGATACCACAGCTAGAAAGAGGGACAAACACCATTGGAATAACTAATTGCAACTGGTGTGATATACCTTTTGCCCCCCAAAAAATTATTAAGGGGTTTAATATACCTGCTTTCACAAATAGTGATTGAGGGGTGTGATATACCTGCTTCCACAAAATATTAACTGAGGGGTGTGATACACTGGCTTTCAAAAAATATTGATTGAGGACTGCGATACACCGGCTTCCACCAAATATTGATTAAGTGGTTTGATATACCAGCTTCCAGCAAATACTAATTAAGGGGTTCTATATACCTGTTTCCACAAAATATTGATAGAAGGGATTGATATACCGACTTCCTCCAAATATTGATTGAGGCCTGCGATACACCAGCTTCCACCAAATATTGATTAAGGGGTTTGATATACCAGCTTCCAGCAAATACTCATTAAGGGGTTTTATATACCTGTTTCCATAAAATACTGATAGAGGGGATTGATATACCGGCTTCCACCAATTATTGATTGAGGCCTGCGATACACCAGCTTCCACCAAATATTGATTAAGGGGTTTGATATACAATCTTACAGCAAATACTCATTATAGGGTTCTATATACTTGTTTCCACAAAATATTGATAGAGGGCATTGATATACCAGCTTCCAGCAAATATTGATTGAGGCCTGCGCTACACCAGCTTCCACCAAATATTGATTAAGGGGATTGATATACCAGCTTCCAGCAAATACTCATCAAGGGCTTCTATATACCTGTTTCCACAAAATACTAATAGAGAGGATTGATATAACTGCTTCCACCAAATATTTATTGAGGCTTGTGATACAACAGCTTCCACCAATTATTGATTAATGGGTTTGATATAGCGGCTTCCAGCAAACACTCATTAAGGGGTTCTATATACCTGTTTCCACAAAATTCTGATATAGGGGATTGATATACCGGCTTCTACCAAATATTGATTGAGGCCTGCGATACACCAGCTTCCACCAAATACTCATTAAGGGGTACGATATACCTGTTTCCACAAAATACTGATAGAGGGGATTGATACACCAGTTTCTACCAAATATTGATTAAGAGGTTTGATATACCAGCTTCCAGCAAACACTCATTAAGGGGTTCTATATACCTGTTTCCACAGAATACTGATAGAGGGGATTGATATACCGGCTTTCATCAAATATTGATTGAGGCTTGCGATACAACAGCTTCCACCAAATATTGATTAAGGGGTTTGATATAACAGCTTCCAGCAAATAGTCATTAAGGGGTTCAATATACCTGTTTCTAGAGATGGCCTTGAGGTTCGCCCGGCGGTCGTTTCGCGACAAACTTTGCTTGTTCGCTGTACGTGCGAACATATGGCGATGTCCGTCGGAGCTAGATTCTTTTGCATTGTGCCAAACTTTGACCCATGACACATCCATCAGGTGGGACAGGACAGCCAATTGAGACATTTCAGCACATGGACACACCCCCTACCCTATAAAAAAACCAGATGGCAGCAATTTTACATTCTGTTTTTTGCCAGTGTCGGGAGAGGTTGCTGTGTGGAGCAGGGAGAGACTGTTTGGGAGGGACACCAAACTATAGATAATAGGGCCACAAAAGTCCTTTTAAGGATTGGTACAGGTGTGCTATCAATAGGTGTGACATACTGAGGGGTGCAATATACTTATAATGTACTTCCTAACATAGAAAGTATATTATAGTGCATATGTATTGTGCAGCAGTTGTGTGCGGTTTTGCTGCGATACTGCAGCTAGATAGAGGGACAAATGCTATTGGAATAACTCATTTCAACTGGTGTGATATACCTGTTGCCTTAACCAAAAAAAAAATGATTGAGGAGTGTGATATACCTATAATATACCTTCTAACATGGAAAGTATATTATAGTGCATTTGTATTATGCAGCAGTTGTGTGTGGTTCTGCTATGATACCGCAGCCCGATAGAGGGTCAAACGCTATTGGAATAAATAATTGCAACTGGTGTGATATACCTGTTGCCGCCCAAAAAAAATAAGGGGTTTGATATACCTGCTTCCACAAAATACTGATTGAGGAGTGTGATACACCGGCTTCCACAAAATATTGATTGAGGACTGCGATACACCGGCTTCTACCAAATATTGATTAAGGGGTTTGATATACCAGCTTCCAGCAAATACTCATTAAGGGGTTCTATATACCTGTTTCCATAAAATCCTGATAGAGGGGATTGATATGCTGGCTTCCACCAAATATTGATTGAGGCCTGCGATACACCAGCTTCCACCAAATATTGATTAAGGCTTCTTTCACACGTGTGTTCTGTATTTGCTCCGGATGCATCGCTTATGCATTGCGGGAAACCGGCGCGAGTGTGCACGCAATTTCAATCAGTTTTGACTTCGATTGCGTTGCGTTGCTTAGTTTTTATCGCGTGGGTGCAATGCTTTTTGCCTGCGCGTGATAAAAAACTGAATGTGGTTTGAGTTAGGTGTTCTGGGAAAATGGGAAAATAATGGCATTCTTAATACAGAATGCTTAGTAAAATGTCAATTAAGGGGTTAAAAAAAAATTCACCTTATCCACTTGATCGTGCAGCCGGCATCGTCTTCTTTCTTCTTCTTTCAGGACCTGCAAAAGGACCTTTGATGACGTAATCGCGCTCACCACATGATCACCTCATACTCAATACCAAGAAAACAAAGGAGCTAATTCTGGATTTTAGGAAGAAGAAACAAAATGGACACATTAATGGTGGAAACGTGGAGATAGTTCAAAGTTTCAGATTCTTGGGAGTTCATATTAGTCAGGACTAGAGTTGAGCGAACACCTGGATGTTCGGGTTCGACGAGTTCGGCCGAACTTTCGAAAAATGTTCGGGTTCGGGATCCGAACTCGACCCGAACTTCATCCCGAACCCGAACCCCATAGAAGTCAATGGGGACCCGAACTTTTGGGCACTAAAAAGGCTGTAAAACACACCCGGAAAGGGCTAGAGGGCTGCAAAAGGCAGCAAAATGTAGTTAAATCCCCTGCAAACAAATGTAGATAGGGAAATGATGAGTTAACATAAAATAAATAAAAATTAAACAATATTAATTGGAGTGAGGTCCCATAGCACAGAATCAGGCTTCAAGTCACCCACCAATGGAGAAGGTCACTTACTATTATTTTGACCACAGCACCCAGACAAAGGAGAGAGGTCCCACAGCAGAGAACCAGGCATCATATCACCCACCACAGGAGTAGGCCACCATTTAGTTACTTTGACCCCTACACCCAGACGGAGGAGAGAGGTTACACAGCAGAGAATCAGGCATTTAGATCACCCACCACAGGAGTAGGCCACCATTGAATCAGACCCCGGCAACCATGTCAGATGGCACAAGCATAAGCTTTATATCAATCAGCACAGGAGAAGGCGACTTTGACAGACTTTGACCCCTACACCCGGACGGAGGAGAGAGGTTTCAAAGCAGAGAATCAGGCATTTAGATCACCCACCACAGGAGTAGGCCCCAATTTAATGGGACCCCGGCAACCATGTCAGATGGCACAACCATCAGCTTCATATCAATCAGCACAGGAGAAGGCGACTTTGAAAGACTTTGACCCCTACACCCAGACGGAGGAGAGAGGTTTCACAGCAGAGAATCAGGCATTTAGATCACCCACCACAGGAGTAGGCCCCCATTGAATCAGACCCTGGCAACCATGTCAGATGGCACAACCATCAGCTTTATATCAATCAGCACAGGAGAAGGCGACTTTGAAAGACTTTGACCCCTACACCCAGATGGAGGAGAGAGGTTTCACAGCAGAGAATCAGGCATCATATCAACCACCACAGGAGAAGCCACCATTTAGTTACTTTGACCCCTGCACCCAGGAAGAGGAGAGAGGCACCACAGCACATATTCTGGCATCATATCAGCCACCACAGGAGAAGCCACCATTGAGTTACTTTGACCCCCGCACCCAGGAAGAGGAGAGAGGCACCACAGCACATATTCTGGCATCATATCAGCCACCACAGGAGAAGCCACCATTGAGTTACTTTGACCCCCGCACCCAGGAAGAGGAGAGAGGCACCACAGCACATATTCTGGCATCATATCAGCCACCACAGGAGAAGCCACCATTGAGTTACTTTGACCCCTGCACCCAGGAAGAGGAGAGAGGCCCCACAGCACATATTCTGGCATCATATCAGCCACCACAGGAGAAGCCACCATTTAGTTACTTTGACCCCTTCACCCAAACAGAGGAGAGAGGTTCCACATCAGAGAATCAGGCATCATATCAACCACCACAGGAGTAGGCCACAATTTAATGGGACCCCGGCAACCATGTCAGATGGCACAACCATCAGCTTTATATCAATCAGCACAGGAGAAGGTGACTTTGAAAGACTTTGACCCCTACACCCAGACGGAGGAGAGAGGTTTCACAGCAGAGAATCAGGCATTTAGATCACCCACCACAGGAGTAGGCCCCCATTGAATCAGACCCTGGCAACCATGTCAGATGGCACAACCATCAGCTTTATATCAATCTGCACAGGAGAAGCCACCATTGAGTTACTTTGACCCCTGCACCCAGGAAGAGGAGAGAGGCCCCACAGCACATATTCTGGCATCATATCAGCCACCACAGGAGAAGCCACCATTGAGTTACTTTGACCCCCGCACCCAGGAAGAGGAGAGAGGCACCACAGCACATATTCTGGCATCATATCAGCCACCACAGGAGAAGCCACCATTGAGTTACTTTGACCCCTGCACCCAGGAAGAGGAGAGAGGCCCCACAGCACATATTCTGGCATCATACTAACCACCACAGGAGAAGCCACCATTGAGTTACTTTGACCCCTGCACCCAGGAAGAGGAGAGAGGCCCCACAGCACATATTCTGGCATCATATCAGCCACCACAGGAGAAGCCACCATTGAGTTACTTTGACCGCCGCACCCAGGAAGAGGAGAGAGGCACCACAGCACATATTCTGGCATCATATCAGCCACCACAGGAGAAGCCACCATTGAGTTACTTTGACCCCCGCACCCAGGAAGAGGAGAGAGGCACCACAGCACATATTCAGGCATCATATCACACACCACAGGAGAAGGCCTCTTTCAGTGATTTAGGCCTTTGGACCCAGACAGAGGAGAGAGGCACCACAGCACATATTCTGGCATCATATCAGCCACCACAGGAGAAGCCACCATTGAGTTACTTTGACCCCTGCACCCAGGAAGAGGAGAGAGGCCCCACAGCACATATTCTGGCATCATATCAGCCACCACAGGAGAAGCCACCATTTAGTTACTTTGACCCCTGCACCCAGGAAGAGGAGAGAGGCACCACAGCACATATTCTGGCATCATATCAGCCACCACAGGAGAAGCCACCATTGAGTTACTTTGACCCCTGCACCCAGGAAGAGGAGAGAGGCCCCACAGCACATATTCTGGCATCATACTAACCACCACAGGAGAAGCCACCATTGAGTTACTTTGACCCCTGCACCCAGGAAGAGGAGAGAGGCCCCACAGCACATATTCTGGCATCATATCAGCCACCACAGGAGAAGCCACCATTGAGTTACTTTGACCCCCGCACCCAGGAAGAGGAGAGAGGCACCACAGCACATATTCTGGCATCATATCAGCCACCACAGGAGAAGCCACCATTGAGTTACTTTGACCCCCGCACCCAGGAAGAGGAGAGAGGCACCACAGCACATATTCAGGCATCATATCACACACCACAGGAGAAGGCCTCTTTCAGTGATTTAGGCCTTTGGACCCAGACAGAGGAGAGAGGCACCACAGCACATATTCTGGCATCATATCAGCCACCACAGGAGAAGCCACCATTGAGTTACTTTGACCCCTGCACCCAGGAAGAGGAGAGAGGCCCCACAGCACATATTCTGGCATCATATCAGCCACCACAGGAGAAGCCACCATTTAGTTACTTTGACCCCTGCACCCAGGAAGAGGAGAGAGGCACCACAGCACATATTCTGGCATCATATCAGCCACCACAGGAGAAGCCACCATTGAGTTACTTTGACCCCTGCACCCAGGAAGAGGAGAGAGGCCCCACAGCACATATTCTGGCATCATACTAACCACCACAGGAGAAGCCACCATTGAGTTACTTTGACCCCTGCACCCAGGAAGAGGAGAGAGGCCCCACAGCACATATTCTGGCATCATATCAGCCACCACAGGAGAAGCCACCATTGAGTTACTTTGACCCCTTCACCCAAACAGAGGAGAGAGGTTCCACATCAGAGAATCAGGCATCATATCAACCACCACAGGAGTAGGCCACAATTTAATGGGACCCCGGCAACCATGTCAGATGGCACAACCATCAGCTTCATATCAATCAGCACAGGAGAAGGCGACTTTGAAAGACTTTGACCCCTACACCCAGACGGAGGAGAGAGGTTTCACAGCAGAGAATCCGGCATTTAGATCACCCACCACAGGAGTAGGCCCCCATTGAATCAGACCCTGGCAACCATGTCAGATGGCACAACCATCAGCTTTATATCAATCAACACAGGAGAAGCCACCATTGAGTTACTTTGACCCCTGCACCCAGGAAGAGGAGAGAGGCCCCACAGCACATATTCTGGCATCATATCAGCCACCACAGGAGAAGCCACCATTGAGTTACTTTGACCCCCGCACCCAGGAAGCGGAGAGAGGCACCACAGCACATATTCTGGCATCATATCAGCCACCACAGGAGAAGCCACCATTGAGTTACTTTGACCCCTGCACCCAGGAAGAGGAGAGAGGCCCCACAGCACATATTCTGGCATCATACTAACCACCACAGGAGAAGCCACCATTGAGTTACTTTGACCCCTGCACCCAGGAAAAGGAGAGAGGCCCCACAGCACATATTCTGGCATCATATCAGCCACCACAGGAGAAGCCACCATTTAGTTACTTTGACCCCTGCACCCAGGAAGAGGAGAGAGGCACCACAGCACATATTCTGGCATCATATCAGCCACCACAGGAGAAGCCACCATTTAGTTACTTTGACCCCTTCACCCAAACAGAGGAGAGAGGTTCCACATCAGAGAATCAGGCATCATATCAACCACCACAGGAGAAGGCCACAATTTAGTTTATTTGACCCCTGCACCCAGGAAGAGGAGAGAGGCCCCACAGCACATATTCTGGCATCATATCACACACCACAGGAGAAGGCCTCTTTCAGTGATTTAGGCCTTTGGACCCAGACAGAGGAGAGAGGTCAGAGATTAGCTTCATATCCCCCAGCACAGCAGAAGACCGCTTTATTTGACTTAGGCCTCAGCACCCAGACAGAAGACAGAGGTAGCATGGCAGAGGTTATGGCTTCATGTCACCCGTTAGTTTAACCGGCCACTTTCATCTGGTTAGGTCCTGGCACCCAGACAGAGAAGAGTTTCATTCAACTGTGGGTTTCATAAAATTTGTATCAAATAAAGAAGTGGCCCGTAGCACAACAAGACATGTTTTAGGCAGTTAATAAGGACTACTCTGCACAAGGGAGGGACAGGTCCTGTGGGATCCATGCCTGGTTCATCTTTATGAAGGTCAGCTTGTCCACGTTGGCTGTGGACAGGCGGCTGCGCTTGTCAGTAATGACGCCCCCTGCCGTGCTGAATACGCGTTCAGATAAAACGCTGGCCGCCGGGCAGGAAAGCACCTCCAAGGCATAACATGCTAACTCTGGCCACGTGGACAATTTCGAAGCCCAGTAGTTGAATGGGGCCGAACCATCCGTCAGGATGTGGAGGGGTGTGCAGACATACTGTTCAACCATGTTAGTGAAATGCTGCCTCCTGCTAACACGTTCCGTATCAGGTGTCGGTGCAGATAGCTGTGGCGTGGAGACAAAACTTTTCCACATTTCTGCCATGCTAACCCTGCCCTCAGATGAGCTGGCCGTGACACAGCTGCGTTGGCGACCTCTTGCCACTCCTCTGCCTTCACCTTCCACCTGTTCCCCTGTGACATGTGGGAATGCTCTCAAGAGCGCCTCTATCAGCGTGCGCTTGTACTCGCGCATCTTACGGTCGCGCTCCAGTTCAGGAATTAAAGTGGGCACATTGTCTTTATACCGGGGATCCAGCAGGGTGGCCACCCAGTAGTCTGCACACGTTAAAACGTGGGCAACTCTGCTGTCGTTGCGCAGGCATTGGAGCATATATTCGCTCATGTGGGCCAGGCTACCCATGGGTAAGGACAAGCTGTCCTCTGTGGGAGGCGTATCGTCATCGTCCACCGTATCCCCCCAGCCACGCACCAGTGATGGGCCTGGGCTGCCACCCCGCTGTGAACTTGCGTCATCCTCGTCCCCCTCCACCTCCTCCTCCTCATCCTCCTCGTCCTCCAGTACAGTGCCTTGGCTGGCGACTTGTGAACCTGTCCTCTGCTGCTTAAACAAACCTCCCTCTGAGCCACTTCGAACAGACTGGCCCGAAAGTGTTAGAAACGAGCCCTCATCCTCCTCCTCCTCCTCCACCTGGGCCACCTCCTCTAACATCATTGCCCTAAGTGTTTTCTCAAGGAGACATAGAAGTGGTATTGTAACGCTGATAACAGTGTCATCGCCACTGGCCATGTTGGTGGAGTACTCGAAACAGCGCAGCAGGGCACACAGGTCTCGCATGGAGGCCCAATCATTGGTGGTGAAGTGGTGCTGTTCGGCAGTACGACTGACGCGAGCGTGCTGCAGCTGAAACTCCACTATGGCCTGCTGCTGCTCGCACAGTCTCTCCAGCATGTGCAAGGTGGAGTTCCACCGGGTGGGCACGTCGCATATGAGGCGGTGAGCGGGAAGGCCGAAGTTCCGCTGTAGCGCAGACAGGCGAGCAGCGGCAGGATGTGAACGGCGGAAGCGCGCACAGACGGCCCGCACTTTATGCAGCAGCTCTGACATGTTGGGGTAGTGGTGAATGAACCTCTGCACCACCAAGTTCAGCACATGCGCCAGGCAAGGGATGTGCGTCAAACCGGCTAGTCCCAGAGCTGCCACGAGATTTCGCCCATTATCGCATACCACCAGGCCTGGCTTGAGGCCCACCGGCAGAAACCACTCGTCGGTCTGTTGTTCAATACCCCGCCACAACTCCTTTGCGCTGTGGGGCCTGTCCCCCAAACATATGAGTTTCAGAATGGCCTGCTGACGTTTACCCCGGGCTGTGCTGAAGTTGGTGGTGAAGGTGTGTGGCTGACCGGATGAGCTGGTGGAAGCAGTGGAGGAGGAAGCCGAGTAGGAGGAGGAGGCTACAGGAGGCAGAGAATGATGCCCTGCGGTCCTAGGGGGCGGAAGGACGTGCGCCAAGGAACTGTCCGCCGGGGGCCCAGCCGCCACTACATTCATCCAGTGTGCAGTTAGTGAGATATAGCGTCCCTGGCCGTGCTTACTGGTCCACGTATCTGTGGTTAGGTGGACCTTGCCACAAATGGCGTTGCGCAGTGCACACTTGATTTTATCGGACACTTGCATGTGCAGGGAAGGCACGGCTGTCTTGGAGAAGTAGTGGCGGCTGGGAACCACATACTGCGGGACAGCCATGGCCATCAGCTGTTTGAAGCTGTCTGTGTCCACCAGCCGGAATGACAGCATTTCAAAGGCCAGCAGTTTAGAAATGCTGGCGTTCAGGCCAAGGGCTCGAGGGTGACTCGGGGGGAATTTGCGCTTCCTCTCTAAGGTTTGAGATATTGAGAGCTGAACGCTGCTGTGTGATATAGTGGAGACGCTAGTTGACGGTGGCGGTGGTGGTGGTGTCGGTGGCACATCCTCTGTTTGCTGCTCGGCAGGTGGCAACATTCCTCTCGAGGCGGAAGCCGAGGCAGCAGCGGTAGAGGGAGCAGGGGGAGCCTCAGCGAGTGCCTGGTTTTTAAGGTGTGTACCCCACTGCAGTTCATGCTTTGCATGTAGATGCCTGGTCATGCAGGTTGTGCTGAGGTTCAGAACGTTAATGCCTCGCCTCAGGCTCTGATGGCAGAGCGTGCAAGTCACTCGGGTCTTGTCGGTAGGACATTGTTTAAAGAAGTGCCATGCCAGGGAACTCTTTGAAGCTGCCTTTGTGGGGCTGGGTCCCTGTTGGTGATGTCCAGTAGCAGGCGAACTCTGGGGGCGGCGGCTCGTCTGCTTTGGCCCCCTGCTCCCTCTTTGGCTTCGCTGTTGTCTCGGTCTCACCACTACCTCTTCCTCTGAACTGTGAAAGTCATCGCCACGACCTTCAGTCCATGTGGGGTCTAAGACCTCATCGTCCTCTGCATCGTCTTCCACCCAGTCTCCCTCCCTGACCTCCTCCTGTTCAGTCTGCACACTGCAAAAAGACGCGGCAGTGGGCACCTGTGTTTCGTCATCATCAGAGAGTCGGTGACTCTGCTGTGGTGGTATTCCCATGTCCTCTTCATCTGGAGACATAAGTGGTTGTGCGTCAGTGCATGGTATGTCTTCCTCCACTGGGGAAGGGCTAGGTGGATGCCCCTGGGAAACCCTGGAAGCAGAGTCTTCAAACAGAAGAAGAGACTGCTGCATAACTTGTGGCTCAGACCGTTTCCCTGATATGCTTGGGGGTGATGTGACAGACTGATGGGCTTGGTTTTCAGGTGCCACCTGTGCGCTTTCCGCAGAAGACTGGGTGGAAGACCATGTGGTGAACGTGCTGGAAGCACTGTCGGCCACCCAATCGATTAATGCCTGTACCTGCTCAGGCCTTACCATCCTAAGAGCGGCATTGGGCCCCACGAGATATTGCGGTACATTCTGCCGGCTAGTTGAGGGAGTTCGTTCCCTACTGTGTGCGCCTGGGGCCGAACGGCCACGTCCTCTACCAGCAACAGAGGCTCCACGGACACCACCACGACCGCGTCCTCGTCCCTTAATAGTATTTTTCTTCATTGTTGCGATTCAACTCGCACCACAATGAAATATATTATTTTTTATAAGCAAAATCCCCTCACTGGAATACTTTCAGTCTTTTGACTGTATGGATTACAGATGAAATGACTGTTATATGTGAGTACCGCTTTCTTTGACAGATTCTAGTATGGGTACATATATGTTTTCCCAACCCCAGCACATTAGTTTGCTAATTCCAGATGTATGAAACGCAGGCCTAACTGTATCTAGTATATTGAACGCCAGATAAACTAACTTGGCCTTTTTTAAATAAAAAAAAAATTCCCTCACTGGAATACTTTCAGTCTTTTGACTGTATGGATTACAGATGGAATGACTGTTATATGTGAGTACCGCTTTCTTTGACAGATTCTAGTATGGGTACATATATGTTTTCCCAACCCCAGCACATTAGTTTGCTAATTCCAGATGTATGAAACGCAGGCCTAACTGTATCTAGTATATTGAACGCCAGATAAACTAACTTGGCCTTTTTTAAATAAAAAAAAAATTCCCTCACTGGAATACTTTCAGTCTTTTGACTGTATGGATTACAGATGGAATGACTGTTATATGTGAGTACCGCTTTCTTTGACAGATTCTAGTATGGGTACATATATGTTTTCCCAACCCCAGCACATTAGTTTGCTAATTCCAGATGTATGAAACGCAGGCCTAACTGTATCTAGTATATTGAACGCCAGATAAACTAACTTGGCCTTTTTTAAATAAAAAAAATCCCCTCACTGGAATACTTTCAGTCTTTTGACTGTATGGATTACAGATGGAATGACTGTTATATGTGAGTACCGCTTTCTTTGACAGATTCTAGTATGGGTACATATATGTTTTCCCAACCCCAGCACATTAGTTTGCTAATTCCAGAAGTATGAAACGCAGGCCTAACTGTATCTAGTATATTGAACGCCAGATAAACTAACTTGGCCTTTTTTAAATAAAAAAAATCCCCTCACTGGAATACTTTCAGTCTTTTGACTGTATGGATTACAGATGGAATGACTGTTATATGTGAGTACCGCTTTCTTTGACAGATTCTAGTATGGGTACATATATGTTTTCCCAACCCCAGCACATTAGTTTGCTAATTCCAGATGTATGAAACGCAGGCCTAACTGTTTCTAGTATATTGAACGCCAGATAAACTAACTTGGCCTTTTTTAAATAAAAAAAATTCCCTCACTGGAATACTTTCAGTCTTTTGACTGTATGGATTACAGATGGAATGACTGTTATATGTGAGTACCGCTTTCTTTGACAGATTCTAGTATGGGTACATATATGTTTTCCCAACCCCAGCACATTAGTTTGCTAATTCCAGATGTATGAAACGCAGGCCTAACTGTATCTAGTATATTGAACGCCAGATAAACTAACTTGGCCTTTTTTAAATAAAAAAAATCCCCTCACTGGAATACTTTCAGTCTTTTGACTGTATGGATTACAGATGGAATGACTGTTATATGTGAGTACCGCTTTCTTTGACAGATTCTAGTAAGGGTACATATATGTTTTCCCAACCCCAGCACATTAGTTTGCTAATTCCAGATGTATGAAACGCAGGCCTAACTGTATCTAGTATATTGAACGCCAGATAAACTAACTTGGCCTTTTTTAAATAAAAAAAATCCCCTCACTGGAATACTTTCAGTCTTTTGACTGTATGGATTACAGATGGAATGACTGTTATATGTGAGTACCGCTTTCTTTGACAGATTCTAGTATGGGTACATATATGTTTTCCCAACCCAGCACATTAGTTTGCTAATTCCAGATGTATGAAACGCAGGCCTAACTGTATCTAGTATATTGAACGCCAGATAAACTAACTTGGCCTTTTTTAAATAAAAAAAATCCCTCACTGGAATACTTTCAGTCTTTTGACTGTATGGATTACAGATGGAATGACTGTTATATGTGAGTACCGCTTTCTTTGACAGATTCTAGTATTGGTACATATATGTTTTCCCAACCCCAGCACATTAGTTTGCTAATTCCAGATGTATGAAACGCAGGCCTAACTGTATCTAGTATATTGAACGCCAGATAAACTAACTTGGCCTTTTTTAAATAAAAAAAATCCCCTCACTGGAATACTTTCAGTCTTTTGACTGTATGGATTACAGATGGAATGACTGTTATATGTGAGTACCGCTTTCTTTGACAGATTCTAGTATGGGTACATATATGTTTTCCCAACCCCAGCACATTAGTTTGCTAATTCCAGATGTATGAAACGCAGGCCTAACTGTATCTAGTATATTGAACGCCAGATAAACTAACTTGGCCTTTTTTAAATAAAAAAAATTCCCTCACTGGAATACTTTCAGTCTTTTGACTGTATGGATTACAGATGGAATGACTGTTATATGTGAGTACCGCTTTCTTTGACAGATTCTAGTATGGGTACATATATGTTTTCCCAACCCCAGCACATTAGTTTGCTAATTCCAGATGTATGAAACGCAGGCCTAACTGTATCTAGTATATTGAACGCCAGATAAACTAACTTGGCCTTTTTTAAATAAAAAAAATCCCCTCACTGGAATACTTTCAGTCTTTTGACTGTATGGATTACAGATGGAATGACTGTTATATGTGAGTACCGCTTTCTTTGACAGATTCTAGTATGGGTACATATATGTTTTCCCAACCCCAGCACATTAGTTTGCTAATTCCAGATGTATGAAACGCAGGCCTAACTGTATCTAGTATATTGAACGCCAGATAAACTAACTTGGCCTTTTTTAAATAAAAAAAATCCCCTCACTGGAATACTTTCAGTCTTTTGACTGTATGGATTACAGATGGAATGACTGTTATATGTGAGTACCGCTTTCTTTGACAGATTCTAGTATGGGTACATATATGTTTTCCCAACCCCAGCACATTAGTTTGCTAATTCCAGATGTATGAAACGCAGGCCTAACTGTATCTAGTATATTGAACGCCAGATAAACTAACTTGGCCTTTTTTAAATAAAAAAAATCCCCTCACTGGAATACTTTCAGTCTTTTGACTGTATGGATTACAGATGGAATGACTGTTATATGTGAGTACCGCTTTCTTTGACAGATTCTAGTATGGGTACATATATGTTTTCCCAACCCCAGCACATTAGTTTGCTAATTCCAGATGTATGAAACGCAGGCCTAACTGTATCTAGTATATTGAACGCCAGATAAACTAACTTGGCCTTTTTTAAATAAAAAAAAAATTCCCTCACTGGAATACTTTATGGCTTTTCACTGTATGGATTACAGGTGGACTGGTATTAGTAGGGGTGACACAAGCACACCCAAGTCCCTGATGTAGGATTTCTATGGCACAGACCACTATTACAAGTGATTAATGGACGTTGGGAGAGATTGTGCTGCAGCACTAGTCCCAAGATGGCCGCCGCCTATCAGCCCAGTAACATGTGCCACAAAATGGTCTGCACAACCTTTAAAAAAAATAGCCTTGGACTGTGCTGCTAAATCGCTATTGGTCTGAATCCCAGGTGTAGATGTCTGACTTGTTTGGAGCTTTGGAATGCACACTGTGGCAGCTTCTGCTGCAGCACTACAAGTCGCAAAATGGCGGCCGGCGGTCAGCCCAGGTACATGTGGATGGAAAAATCACTCTGGCCACTCTAAAAATAGCCAATCCCTATCAAAAAAGCAGCTCAGCTGCAGTTGTTCAGATGAATCACAGGTGGAGGAGAGAAATTTGCTTCCAGTTATTCAATTATCCCTGCCTATTCTCGCCCTAGCATCAGCTGCGTCTATCCCTGTTCTATTCACATCGGGAGTGAGCACGTCCCGACGTGCGCACAAGCTTATAAAGAGGCTGAGTCACATGCTGCACTTGGCCAATCACAGCCTTGCCAATAGTAGGCATGGCTGCGATGGCATCTTAGGGCAAGTAGTATGATGCATGTTGATTGGCTGCTTTGCAGCCTTTCAAAATGCGCCAAAATACATGCCGAACGACGAACCCGAACCCGAACTTTTACGAAAAAGTTCGGGTTTGGGTCCGTGTCACGAACACCCCAAAATTCGGTACGGACCCGAACTATGCTCGAACTGTTCGCTCAACACTAGTCAGGACCTGTCATGGATAAAAAAAACACAACAGAAATTACCAAAAAAGGGCTTCAGAGGCTTTATTTTCTGAGGAGTCTGATGAAAGCACAACTCCCAAAACAGCTGCTAGTCAATTTTTACAGGAGCACCATAGAATCTGTTATCACATACTGCATTTCAGTGTGGTACTCCGGCTGCTCTTCTGAGGACAAGAAGACCCTCAAGCGCATCATCAGAATGGCTGGCAGAATCACTGGTACTCAGCTACCATCACTGGAGGACATCTTCACTGCTCGCTGCAGCAACAGGGCAAAAAATTTTCTGCGGGGATCCAACTCACCTCGGCCACAGCCTTTTCATTCCCCTACCCTCTGGTAGGCGTCTTAGAGCCCTACACGCCCGCACCACTAGGCTGAAGAACAGCTTTTACCCCAAAGCAATCAGTCTCCTAAATGCTCAGAGATTATTGCCCCTTCCAAGGATAGAAACTAACACAGACTGAAAGTGACTGCTGCATTCATGAACCCATGATGATCTCTTGTCTGCAGTGGTGTCTGATCAGTGTGTATATATATATATACTGTGAACTGTGAATAGTAATGCTTTCTAGTGCAATGTTTTGTTTTGTTTTTCTAGTGTAATGCTTTAGTTTAAATGTCAATTCTTGTTCCTCTGTCAATGGCATCTAGGATTGCTCCAAACAACATTTCATTGTATTGTACATTGTATAACATTGTATTGTACAGTGACAATAAAGGCATCTTATCTTATCTTATCAGCGCGGGTCCTGCTGAATGAAGATAGAAGATCCTTCTATCACTTGTGCTATGCTGCCTACTCCAAGATCTCTAATGTCAGTGGTGGTGAAGGTGACGATGATGACGTGTCGATGGATGTCACGTGGGTGCCCACAAGAGAGGAAGAGGAGGGGAGTTCAGAGGGAGAGACAGAGCAGCAGATAGGGGGTAGAAGAAGTAGAAGCAGGCAGAACTTGCAGTACACAGGAGGCAAAAATCAGACTGCAAATGTATCTGGAGCGAGCCATCCACCACGTAAGGTCACATCTTGCACTCCCAGGACGCCAGCTCATGGGTCTGCAGTGTAGGCTTTTTTTAACGTCTCAGCTGCAGACAATAGTGTTGCCATCTGCAACCTGTGCTGTCAACGCATAGGTCTCAGTAAGCCCAACACCCCCCCTAGGGATGATCGTCTTAAGAAGGCACCTGGCCTCCCATCACCAAGCCCAGTGGGAGCAACACTCCTGGCGCTCCACGTCCTGCCTCTTCTCCTTCTCCTCTCTCCTCCCATTTGTCCTCCACGCCACATTCCACCATGCCATCGTCGTGTTCATCTGGCAAAAGGCAGGCTTCCATGGCCCAAATGTTCGAACGTAAAAAGTTGATGACGCCGGATAACCCTCTTGCCCAACGGCTGTCTGCTGTATTGTCGGAACTGCTAGCCCACCAACTACTGCCATATAAGTTGGTGGACTCAGAGGCCTTTAGAAAATGTGTTGCCATTGGCACACCGCAATGGAAGGTACCCAGAAGGAAATATTTCTCCCAGAAGGGCATCCCAGAGCTATATGGCCATGTTCAGCAGCAAGTGAATGTATCTCTGGCACACAGTGTCGGTGCCAAGATACATCTGACCACAAATATGTGGTCTAGCAAACGCGGGTAGGTAAGGTACTGTCACGGCCTCGTGTGTGGTGCGCATGACAAGTTTGCCGTGCATGCCGTTTGCCAGGGGCAACGCGTTATTGTCGGCTTGTATGTGCTTTGTTCCCCTTCTCCTGGTTCCTCCCCTGTCTGGTGCTTGAGGGGTTAACTTCCTGGCTGGGTGTGGCCACTAGGGTTTTTTCTCCTGTGACTCCCTGGCTGAAGTCAGTGGAACTTCAGCTGTTGCTGTTGCTGGAGCTCTGCTCCAGTCCAGGGTTTTCTAGAAGCCCAGTCCTTGAGGGCCACCTAGTGGGACATCAATGTCTCCTGCAATGTCTTCCTTATGTCTCCTTCATGTTCCCTACCTTACCTGTGTTGTAGTTTGGTGTGGGTTTATGTTCTGGTTGTGGTGTATGTCTTGTTGTTGTTTCATGTCTGGTCTGTTGGTGTTTTATGTCGGGCATGAATGCAAGGAGTATCCCTGTCTGTTGAACCAAAGGAAGGGGGTCTCAAGGTTCCCCGGAAAAGGAACCAAAAGTCAAGTCGATGAGCTGTTGCTGGGAGTGCTGTTTTCTATGTGTGTCAGTACGTACTGAGTCCGGTATGGTGTTTGGATGTCAGTACATTTGCAAAGGGTCCATTTCACCTTGGTGTGGTCTTCTGTTGTGCCGTCCAGCAGCTGCGGCAGGTAAGTTACCATGTATTCCGGGGTTCTTATTTCAGTGGTTATCCCCGCCACTGGATACTTACCTGCCGTTACACTTGGCTTTTCTCTGCAACTAGGCCGGTTGAGACTCCTGTTCATCCGTGTCTTGGAAGAACAGGTTGTCTCTCCTCTGCTCCTATGTGAGGGATTATCAGGGTGACTCAGGGTCCTAGGTTTCCTGGGTATGAGCCCTCCTACCATCCAGGTCCGCTCATAAGTTATGGCGTGGATTAGGGACGCTTTAGGAGGTGACCTGCTCCCTGATCCCGGCATCCAGGCCTAGTTGTATTCCCGTTTATCCCTCCTACCCCTTATATCATACGGTGGGGAGTTTCCCCCATCCCACAACATGACAGGTACATAACTTTTGCTGCCCAATGGGTGAACTTTTGACAGCTGTCAAGCATGCAACCCGTGGCACCCATGTGGATTTGGTGTTACCGCCACGGATTGCATGCAGGCCTGCCTCTTCTTCTCCTCCTCCTACTCCATCCTCCGTCTCCTCCTCGGCTGACTCCTCCTTTTCCACTGCTACCACCTCTTCCGTTGCACCCCCAAGCTCCCCAGAGCCTATTCGACGTGCCAGGTGAGACATTGCCATGCTGTGCTTCGGCTGTTATGCCTGGAAACCAAGACAAACACCGATCCTGCACTGCTTTCTGCTCTGCAGTCACAGGCCGATCAGTGGCTAACCTTGCTTAATTTGACAGTTGGTAAAGTGTGCGACAACGGTGCCAATCTACTAAGCACGCTGAAACAGGGCAAAATGACACATGCTGCTATGCATGGCATGTGTCCTGAACTTAGTCGTGCAGCAATTGGTTGCGTTCTTGCGGCAGGCCAGGAAAATCTCTGGCCATTTTAGAAGATCTTACACGGCCATGGCTAGCCTTGCTGACGTTCAGCGGCGACACCACCTGCCCGTCAGACGTCTGATTTGTGACTGCCCTACGCACTAGAACTCCACTTTGTACAGTCCTGATTAAAAGTTTAAGACCACTTGAAAAATGGCAAAAAATCATATTTAGCATGGCTGGATCTTAACAAGGTTCCAAGTAGAGCTTCAACATGCAACAAGAAGAAATGGGAGTGAGAGAAAACATTTTTTGAGCATTCAATTTAATGAAAACAACAAATAAACTGAAACAGGCTGTTTTTCAGCTGATCAAAAGTTTAGGACCACGCCTCCAAAAAAAAAAAATAACCCCCCCCCAAAACAGAAATCAACTTCCAAACATGAACTCAGTAATGAGTAGCTCCGCCATTATTGTTTATCACTTCAAAAATTTGTTTCGGCATGCTTGATGCAAGCGTTTCCATGAGGTGAATAGGAACATTTCTCCAAGTGGTGAAGAGAGCCGCACGAAGGCCATCTACTGTCTGGAACTGTTGTCCATTTTTGTAAACTTCCCTTGCCATCCATCCCCAAAGGTTCTCAATTGGATTTTGATCAGGGGAACATGCCAAAAGAGTGATGTTATTCTCCTGGAAGAAGTCTCTTGTCCTGCGGGCATTGTGTACTGTAGCGTTGTCCTGTTGAAAAATCCAGTCGTTACCACACAGACGAGGGCCCTCAGTCATGAGGAATGCTCTCTGCAACATCTGCACATAGCCAGCGGCCGTTTGACGCCCCTGCACTTCCTGAAGCTCCATTGTTCCACTGAAGGAAAAAGCACCCCAGACCATTATGGCGCCCCCTCCACTGTGGCGCGTAGAAAACATCTCAGGTGGGATCTGCTTGTCATGCCAGTAACGTTGGAAACCATCAGGACCATCAAGGTTACATTTTTTCTCATCAGAGAATAACACTTTCTTCCACCTTTGAATATCCCATGTTTGGTGCTCTCTTGCAAAGTCCAAACGAGCAGTTCTGTGGCGTTCAAGGAGACGAGGTCTTTGAAGACGTTTTTTGTTTTTGAAGCCCTTCAGTCTCAGATGCTGTCTGATAGTTATGGGGCTGCAGTCAGCACCAGTAAGGGCCTTAATTTGGGTCGAGGATCGTCCAGTGTCTTGACGGACAGCCAATTGGATCCTCCGGCTCAGTGCTGATGAAACGTTTTTGGGTCTTCCACTTAACTTTTTTGTTCCATAACCCTCAGGATCATTTAAGAATTTAAGAAATTCCAAATTACTGTCTTACTGCGTGCCACCTCAGCAGCGATGGTGCACTGTGAGAGACCCTGCTTATGCAGTTCAACAACCCGACCATGTTCAAAAAGGGAGCGTTTTTTTGCCTTTGCCATCACAACGTGTGACTACCTGACAGAAAATGACAATGAATCCACACAGATTTGGCCTTTTAAAGGCATGTGGTCCTAAACTTTTGATCAGCTGAAAAACAGCCTGTTTCAGTTTATTCGTTGTTTTCATTAAATTGAATGCTCAAAAAATGTTTTGTCTCACTCTCGTTTCTTCTTGTTGCATGTTGAAGCTCTACTTGGAACCTTGTTAAGATCCAGCCATGCTAAATATGATTTTTTGCCATTTTTCAAGTGGTCTTAAACTTTTGATCAGGACTATATATGCTTGATAGGCTGCTCCAACAGCAACGTGCCATTAACGACTATCTGGATGAACTCTGCAGCAGGACAGATTTTGGGGAGTTTGGTTTCTTATCACCATGCCAGTGACAGAAAGGGCACTATCAGTAACATTGTACCTTACGCCTTCTTTCTTTTGCATCGTGTCATTGATCAAGCCGTCAAGGGGCAGGAGCTGGAAGATGATGAAGTCGCAATGCTGAATGAATTCCCGGGGGGGGGGCTGCTCCACCTGAGACAAGTCAATAGAATTCTGAAGAGGAGTCAGAGGAGAATGGTGGCTGGGGGGAGGAGGAAGAGGAGGAGCAAGAAGAGCAGGTGTTCTGCTTCGCGTTATTGAACTGTTGTATAACACTAGTCAGATAGCTTAACAATAATTGAGAAGTCAAGAAACGTGAGACATCAGATCTGTATATATTCTCTTTTCTGAATAACTTTGTAAAACTACAATATAAACATAAACAAAACATATGTGTCAATACATTAACCCTTTCATGACCAAGGGTCATTGATGCCCCAGTGTCCAGGTAAAAATTTACAAATCTGACATGCGTCACTTTATGTGGTAATAGCTTTGGAACACTTTTACTTATCCACGCCATTCTGAGATAGTTTTCTCGTGACACATTGTACTTCATGATAGTAATATATTTGAGTCAATATATTTCACCTTTATTTATGAAAAAATCCCAAATTTACCAAAAATGTTGAAAAATTCTCAATTTTTCAAATTTCAATTTCTCTGCTTCTAAAACAGAAAGTGATACCTAATAAAATATTTCTTACTTATCATTCCCCATATGTCTACTTTATGTTGGCATAATTTTGGAAATGTAATTTTATTTTTTTAGGACGTTAGAAGGCTTAGAAGTTTAGAAGCAATTCTTATAATTTTTAAGAAAATTTCAAAAACCCACTTTTTAAGGACCAGTTCAGGTCTGAAGTCACTTTGTGGGGCTTACATACTGGAAACCCCCATAAATGACCCCATTGTAGAAACTACACCCCTCAAGTTACTCAAAACTGATTTTACAAACTTTGTTAACCCTTTAGGCGTTCCACAAGAATTAAAGGAAAATGGAGATGAAATTTCTAAATTTCACTTTTATATGTGAGTACCGCTTTCTTTGACAGATTCTAGTATGGGTACATATATGTTTTCCCAACCCCAGCACATTAGTTTGCTAATTCCAGATGTATGAAACGCAGGCCTAACTGTATCTAGTATATTGAACGCCAGATAAACTAACTTGGCCTTTTTTAAATAAAAAAAATCCCCTCACTGGAATACTTTCAGTCTTTTGACTGTATGGATTACAGATGGAATGACTGTTATATGTGAGTACCGCTTTCTTTGACAGATTCTAGTATGGGTACATATATGTTTTCCCAACCCCAGCACATTAGTTTGCTAATTCCAGAAGTATGAAACGCAGGCCTAACTGTATCTAGTATATTGAACGCCAGATAAACTAACTTGGCCTTTTTTAAATAAAAAAAATCCCCTCACTGGAATACTTTCAGTCTTTTGACTGTATGGATTACAGATGGAATGACTGTTATATGTGAGTACCGCTTTCTTTGACAGATTCTAGTATGGGTACATATATGTTTTCCCAACCCCAGCACATTAGTTTGCTAATTCCAGATGTATGAAACGCAGGCCTAACTGTATCTAGTATATTGAACGCCAGATAAACTAACTTGGCCTTTTTTAAATAAAAAAAATCCCCTCACTGGAATACTTTCAGTCTTTTGACTGTATGGATTACAGATGGAATGACTGTTATATGTGAGTACCGCTTTCTTTGACAGATTCTAGTATGGGTACATATATGTTTTCCCAACCCCAGCACATTAGTTTGCTAATTCCAGATGTATGAAACGCAGGCCTAACTGTATCTAGTATATTGAACGCCAGATAAACTAACTTGGCCTTTTTTAAATAAAAAAAATCCCCTCACTGGAATACTTTCAGTCTTTTGACTGTATGGATTACAGATGGAATGACTGTTATATGTGAGTACCGCTTTCTTTGACAGATTCTAGTAAGGGTACATATATGTTTTCCCAACCCCAGCACATTAGTTTGCTAATTCCAGATGTATGAAACGCAGGCCTAACTGTATCTAGTATATTGAACGCCAGATAAACTAACTTGGCCTTTTTTAAATAAAAAAAATCCCCTCACTGGAATACTTTCAGTCTTTTGACTGTATGGATTACAGATGGAATGACTGTTATATGTGAGTACCGCTTTCTTTGACAGATTCTAGTATGGGTACATATATGTTTTCCCAACCCCAGCACATTAGTTTGCTAATTCCAGATGTATGAAACGCAGGCCTAACTGTATCTAGTATATTGAACGCCAGATAAACTAACTTGGCCTTTTTTAAATAAAAAAAATCCCTCACTGGAATACTTTCAGTCTTTTGACTGTATGGATTACAGATGGAATGACTGTTATATGTGAGTACCGCTTTCTTTGACAGATTCTAGTATTGGTACATATATGTTTTCCCAACCCCAGCACATTAGTTTGCTAATTCCAGATGTATGAAACGCAGGCCTAACTGTATCTAGTATATTGAACGCCAGATAAACTAACTTGGCCTTTTTTAAATAAAAAAAATCCCCTCACTGGAATACTTTCAGTCTTTTGACTGTATGGATTACAGATGGAATGACTGTTATATGTGAGTACCGCTTTCTTTGACAGATTCTAGTATGGGTACATATATGTTTTCCCAACCCCAGCACATTAGTTTGCTAATTCCAGATGTATGAAACGCAGGCCTAACTGTATCTAGTATATTGAACGCCAGATAAACTAACTTGGCCTTTTTTAAATAAAAAAAATTCCCTCACTGGAATACTTTCAGTCTTTTGACTGTATGGATTACAGATGGAATGACTGTTATATGTGAGTACCGCTTTCTTTGACAGATTCTAGTATGGGTACATATATGTTTTCCCAACCCCAGCACATTAGTTTGCTAATTCCAGATGTATGAAACGCAGGCCTAACTGTATCTAGTATATTGAACGCCAGATAAACTAACTTGGCCTTTTTTAAATAAAAAAAATCCCCTCACTGGAATACTTTCAGTCTTTTGACTGTATGGATTACAGATGGAATGACTGTTATATGTGAGTACCGCTTTCTTTGACAGATTCTAGTATGGGTACATATATGTTTTCCCAACCCCAGCACATTAGTTTGCTAATTCCAGATGTATGAAACGCAGGCCTAACTGTATCTAGTATATTGAACGCCAGATAAACTAACTTGGCCTTTTTTAAATAAAAAAAATCCCCTCACTGGAATACTTTCAGTCTTTTGACTGTATGGATTACAGATGGAATGACTGTTATATGTGAGTACCGCTTTCTTTGACAGATTCTAGTATGGGTACATATATGTTTTCCCAACCCCAGCACATTAGTTTGCTAATTCCAGATGTATGAAACGCAGGCCTAACTGTATCTAGTATATTGAACGCCAGATAAACTAACTTGGCCTTTTTTAAATAAAAAAAATCCCCTCACTGGAATACTTTCAGTCTTTTGACTGTATGGATTACAGATGGAATGACTGTTATATGTGAGTACCGCTTTCTTTGACAGATTCTAGTATGGGTACATATATGTTTTCCCAACCCCAGCACATTAGTTTGCTAATTCCAGATGTATGAAACGCAGGCCTAACTGTATCTAGTATATTGAACGCCAGATAAACTAACTTGGCCTTTTTTAAATAAAAAAAAAATTCCCTCACTGGAATACTTTATGGCTTTTCACTGTATGGATTACAGGTGGACTGGTATTAGTAGGGGTGACACAAGCACACCCAAGTCCCTGATGTAGGATTTCTATGGCACAGACCACTATTACAAGTGATTAATGGACGTTGGGAGAGATTGTGCTGCAGCACTAGTCCCAAGATGGCCGCCGCCTATCAGCCCAGTAACATGTGCCACAAAATGGTCTGCACAACCTTTAAAAAAAATAGCCTTGGACTGTGCTGCTAAATCGCTATTGGTCTGAATCCCAGGTGTAGATGTCTGACTTGTTTGGAGCTTTGGAATGCACACTGTGGCAGCTTCTGCTGCAGCACTACAAGTCGCAAAATGGCGGCCGGCGGTCAGCCCAGGTACATGTGGATGGAAAAATCACTCTGGCCACTCTAAAAATAGCCAATCCCTATCAAAAAAGCAGCTCAGCTGCAGTTGTTCAGATGAATCACAGGTGGAGGAGAGAAATTTGCTTCCAGTTATTCAATTATCCCTGCCTATTCTCGCCCTAGCATCAGCTGCGTCTATCCCTGTTCTATTCACATCGGGAGTGAGCACGTCCCGACGTGCGCACAAGCTTATAAAGAGGCTGAGTCACATGCTGCACTTGGCCAATCACAGCCTTGCCAATAGTAGGCATGGCTGCGATGGCATCTTAGGGCAAGTAGTATGATGCATGTTGATTGGCTGCTTTGCAGCCTTTCAAAATGCGCCAAAATACATGCCGAACGACGAACCCGAACTTTTACGAAAAAGTTCGGGTTTGGGTCCGTGTCACGAACACCCCAAAATTCGGTACGGACCCGAACTATGCTCGAACTGTTCGCTCAACACTAGTCAGGACCTGTCATGGATAAAAAAACACAACAGAAATTACCAAAAAAGGGCTTCAGAGGCTTTATTTTCTGAGGAGTCTGATGAAAGCACAACTCCCAAAACAGCTGCTAGTCAATTTTTACAGGAGCACCATAGAATCTGTTATCACATACTGCATTTCAGTGTGGTACTCCGGCTGCTCTTCTGAGGACAAGAAGACCCTCAAGCGCATCATCAGAATGGCTGGCAGAATCACTGGTACTCAGCTACCATCACTGGAGGACATCTTCACTGCTCGCTGCAGCAACAGGGCAAAAAATTTTCTGCGGGGATCCAACTCACCTCGGCCACAGCCTTTTCATTCCCCTACCCTCTGGTAGGCGTCTTAGAGCCCTACACGCCCGCACCACTAGGCTGAAGAACAGCTTTTACCCCAAAGCAATCAGTCTCCTAAATGCTCAGAGATTATTGCCCCTTCCAAGGATAGAAACTAACACAGACTGAAAGTGACTGCTGCATTCATGAACCCATGATGATCTCTTGTCTGCAGTGGTGTCTGATCAGTGTGTATATATATATACTGTGAACTGTGAATAGTAATGCTTTCTAGTGCAATGTTTTGTTTTGTTTTTCTAGTGTAATGCTTTAGTTTAAATGTCAATTCTTGTTCCTCTGTCAATGGCATCTAGGATTGCTCCAAACAACATTTCATTGTATTGTACATTGTATAACATTGTATTGTACAGTGACAATAAAGGCATCTTATCTTATCTTATCAGCGCGGGTCCTGCTGAATGAAGATAGAAGATCCTTCTATCACTTGTGCTATGCTGCCTACTCCAAGATCTCTAATGTCAGTGGTGGTGAAGGTGACGATGATGACGTGTCGATGGATGTCACGTGGGTGCCCACAAGAGAGGAAGAGGAGGGGAGTTCAGAGGGAGAGACAGAGCAGCAGATAGGGGGTAGAAGAAGTAGAAGCAGGCAGAACTTGCAGTACACAGGAGGCAAAAATCAGACTGCAAATGTATCTGGAGCGAGCCATCCACCACGTAAGGTCACATCTTGCACTCCCAGGACGCCAGCTCATGGGTCTGCAGTGTAGGCTTTTTTTAACGTCTCAGCTGCAGACAATAGTGTTGCCATCTGCAACCTGTGCTGTCAACGCATAGGTCTCAGTAAGCCCAACACCCCCCCTAGGGATGATCGTCTTAAGAAGGCACCTGGCCTCCCATCACCAAGCCCAGTGGGAGCAACACTCCTGGCGCTCCACGTCCTGCCTCTTCTCCTTCTCCTCTCTCCTCCCATTTGTCCTCCACGCCACATTCCACCATGCCATCGTCGTGTTCATCTGGCAAAAGGCAGGCTTCCATGGCCCAAATGTTCGAACGTAAAAAGTTGATGACGCCGGATAACCCTCTTGCCCAACGGCTGTCTGCTGTATTGTCGGAACTGCTAGCCCACCAACTACTGCCATATAAGTTGGTGGACTCAGAGGCCTTTAGAAAATGTGTTGCCATTGGCACACCGCAATGGAAGGTACCCAGAAGGAAATATTTCTCCCAGAAGGGCATCCCAGAGCTATATGGCCATGTTCAGCAGCAAGTGAATGTATCTCTGGCACACAGTGTCGGTGCCAAGATACATCTGACCACAAATATGTGGTCTAGCAAACGCGGGTAGGTAAGGTACTGTCACGGCCTCGTGTGTGGTGCGCATGACAAGTTTGCCGTGCATGCCGTTTGCCAGGGGCAACGCGTTATTGTCGGCTTGTATGTGCTTTGTTCCCCTTCTCCTGGTTCCTCCCCTGTCTGGTGCTTGAGGGGTTAACTTCCTGGCTGGGTGTGGCCACTAGGGTTTTTTCTCCTGTGACTCCCTGGCTGAAGTCAGTGGAACTTCAGCTGTTGCTGTTGCTGGAGCTCTGCTCCAGTCCAGGGTTTTCTAGAAGCCCAGTCCTTGAGGGCCACCTAGTGGGACATCAATGTCTCCTGCAATGTCTTCCTTATGTCTCCTTCATGTTCCCTACCTTACCTGTGTTGTAGTTTGGTGTGGGTTTATGTTCTGGTTGTGGTGTATGTCTTGTTGTTGTTTCATGTCTGGTCTGTTGGTGTTTTATGTCGGGCATGAATGCAAGGAGTATCCCTGTCTGTTGAACCAAAGGAAGGGGGTCTCAAGGTTCCCCGGAAAAGGAACCAAAAGTCAAGTCGATGAGCTGTTGCTGGGAGTGCTGTTTTCTATGTGTGTCAGTACGTACTGAGTCCGGTATGGTGTTTGGATGTCAGTACATTTGCAAAGGGTCCATTTCACCTTGGTGTGGTCTTCTGTTGTGCCGTCCAGCAGCTGCGGCAGGTAAGTTACCATGTATTCCGGGGTTCTTATTTCAGTGGTTATCCCCGCCACTGGATACTTACCTGCCGTTACACTTGGCTTTTCTCTGCAACTAGGCCGGTTGAGACTCCTGTTCATCCGTGTCTTGGAAGAACAGGTTGTCTCTCCTCTGCTCCTATGTGAGGGATTATCAGGGTGACTCAGGGTCCTAGGTTTCCTGGGTATGAGCCCTCCTACCATCCAGGTCCGCTCATAAGTTATGGCGTGGATTAGGGACGCTTTAGGAGGTGACCTGCTCCCTGATCCCGGCATCCAGGCCTAGTTGTATTCCCGTTTATCCCTCCTACCCCTTATATCATACGGTGGGGAGTTTCCCCCATCCCACAACATGACAGGTACATAACTTTTGCTGCCCAATGGGTGAACTTTTGACAGCTGTCAAGCATGCAACCCGTGGCACCCATGTGGATTTGGTGTTACCGCCACGGATTGCATGCAGGCCTGCCTCTTCTTCTCCTCCTCCTACTCCATCCTCCGTCTCCTCCTCGGCTGACTCCTCCTTTTCCACTGCTACCACCTCTTCCGTTGCACCCCCAAGCTCCCCAGAGCCTATTCGACGTGCCAGGTGAGACATTGCCATGCTGTGCTTCGGCTGTTATGCCTGGAAGCCAAGACAAACACCGATCCTGCACTGCTTTCTGCTCTGCAGTCACAGGCCGATCAGTGGCTAACCTTGCTTAATTTGACAGTTGGTAAAGTGTGCGACAACGGTGCCAATCTACTAAGCACGCTGAAACAGGGCAAAATGACACATGCTGCTATGCATGGCATGTGTCCTGAACTTAGTCGTGCAGCAATTGGTTGCGTTCTTGCGGCAGGCCAGGAAAATCTCTGGCCATTTTAGAAGATCTTACACGGCCATGGCTAGCCTTGCTGACGTTCAGCGGCGACACCACCTGCCCGTCAGACGTCTGATTTGTGACTGCCCTACGCACTAGAACTCCACTTTGTACAGTCCTGATTAAAAGTTTAAGACCACTTGAAAAATGGCAAAAAATCATATTTAGCATGGCTGGATCTTAACAAGGTTCCAAGTAGAGCTTCAACATGCAACAAGAAGAAATGGGAGTGAGAGAAAACATTTTTTGAGCATTCAATTTAATGAAAACAACGAATAAACTGAAACAGGCTGTTTTTCAGCTGATCAAAAGTTTAGGACCACGCCTCCAAAAAAAAAAAATAACCCCCCCCCAAAACAGAAATCAACTTCCAAACATGAACTCAGTAATGAGTAGCTCCGCCATTATTGTTTATCACTTCAAAAATTTGTTTCGGCATGCTTGATGCAAGCGTTTCCATGAGGTGAATAGGAACATTTCTCCAAGTGGTGAAGAGAGCCGCACGAAGGCCATCTACTGTCTGGAACTGTTGTCCATTTTTGTAAACTTCCCTTGCCATCCATCCCCAAAGGTTCTCAATTGGATTTTGATCAGGGGAACATGCCAAAAGAGTGATGTTATTCTCCTGGAAGAAGTCTCTTGTCCTGCGGGCATTGTGTACTGTAGCGTTGTCCTGTTGAAAAATCCAGTCGTTACCACACAGACGAGGGCCCTCAGTCATGAGGAATGCTCTCTGCAACATCTGCACATAGCCAGCGGCCGTTTGACGCCCCTGCACTTCCTGAAGCTCCATTGTTCCACTGAAGGAAAAAGCACCCCAGACCATTATGGCGCCCCCTCCACTGTGGCGCGTAGAAAACATCTCAGGTGGGATCTGCTTGTCATGCCAGTAACGTTGGAAACCATCAGGACCATCAAGGTTACATTTTTTCTCATCAGAGAATAACACTTTCTTCCACCTTTGAATATCCCATGTTTGGTGCTCTCTTGCAAAGTCCAAACGAGCAGTTCTGTGGCGTTCAAGGAGACGAGGTCTTTGAAGACGTTTTTTGTTTTTGAAGCCCTTCAGTCTCAGATGCTGTCTGATAGTTATGGGGCTGCAGTCAGCACCAGTAAGGGCCTTAATTTGGGTCGAGGATCGTCCAGTGTCTTGACGGACAGCCAATTGGATCCTCCGGCTCAGTGCTGATGAAACGTTTTTGGGTCTTCCACTTAACTTTTTTGTTCCATAACCCTCAGGATCATTTAAGAATTTAAGAAATTCCAAATTACTGTCTTACTGCGTGCCACCTCAGCAGCGATGGTGCACTGTGAGAGACCCTGCTTATGCAGTTCAACAACCCGACCATGTTCAAAAAGGGAGCGTTTTTTTGCCTTTGCCATCACAACGTGTGACTACCTGACAGAAAATGACAATGAATCCACACAGATTTGGCCTTTTAAAGGCATGTGGTCCTAAACTTTTGATCAGCTGAAAAACAGCCTGTTTCAGTTTATTCGTTGTTTTCATTAAATTGAATGCTCAAAAAATGTTTTGTCTCACTCTCGTTTCTTCTTGTTGCATGTTGAAGCTCTACTTGGAACCTTGTTAAGATCCAGCCATGCTAAATATGATTTTTTGCCATTTTTCAAGTGGTCTTAAACTTTTGATCAGGACTATATATGCTTGATAGGCTGCTCCAACAGCAACGTGCCATTAACGACTATCTGGATGAACTCTGCAGCAGGACAGATTTTGGGGAGTTTGGTTTCTTATCACCATGCCAGTGACAGAAAGGGCACTATCAGTAACATTGTACCTTACGCCTTCTTTCTTTTGCATCGTGTCATTGATCAAGCCGTCAAGGGGCAGGAGCTGGAAGATGATGAAGTCGCAATGCTGAATGAATTCCCGGGGGGGGGGCTGCTCCACCTGAGACAAGTCAATAGAATTCTGAAGAGGAGTCAGAGGAGAATGGTGGCTGGGGGGAGGAGGAAGAGGAGGAGCAAGAAGAGTAGGTGTTCTGCTTCGCGTTATTGAACTGTTGTATAACACTAGTCAGATAGCTTAACAATAATTGAGAAGTCAAGAAACGTGAGACATCAGATCTGTATATATTCTCTTTTCTGAATAACTTTGTAAAACTACAATATAAACATAAACAAAACATATGTGTCAATACATTAACCCTTTCATGACCAAGGGTCATTGATGCCCCAGTGTCCAGGTAAAAATTTACAAATCTGACATGCGTCACTTTATGTGGTAATAGCTTTGGAACACTTTTACTTATCCACGCCATTCTGAGATAGTTTTCTCGTGACACATTGTACTTCATGATAGTAATATATTTGAGTCAATATATTTCACCTTTATTTATGAAAAAATCCCAAATTTACCAAAAATGTTGAAAAATTCTCAATTTTTCAAATTTCAATTTCTCTGCTTCTAAAACAGAAAGTGATACCTAATAAAATATTTCTTACTTATCATTCCCCATATGTCTACTTTATGTTGGCATAATTTTGGAAATGTAATTTTATTTTTTTAGGACGTTAGAAGGCTTAGAAGTTTAGAAGCAATTCTTATAATTTTTAAGAAAATTTCAAAAACCCACTTTTTAAGGACCAGTTCAGGTCTGAAGTCACTTTGTGGGGCTTACATACTGGAAACCCCCATAAATGACCCCATTGTAGAAACTACACCCCTCAAGTTACTCAAAACTGATTTTACAAACTTTGTTAACCCTTTAGGCGTTCCACAAGAATTAAAGGAAAATGGAGATGAAATTTCTAAATTTCACTTTTTTGGCAGATTTTCCATTTTATAATTTTTTATGAGGGTTAACAGCCAAACAAAACTCAATATTTATTACCCTGATTCCGCGGTTTACATAAACACCCCACATGTGGTCGAAAACTGCTGTACGGGCACACGGCAGGGCGCAGAAGGAAAGGAATGCCATACGGTTTTTGGAAGGCAGATTGTGCTGGATTGGTTTTCTGAACGCCATATGTTTTTTATTTTTCTGCCGATCGTCTTGTGCAGGGGCTCGTTTTTTGCAGAAAGAGTTGAGGTTTTTATTGGTACCATTTTTGGGTAATATAGGATTTTTTGATCATTCATTATTACACTTTATGGGGCAAGGTGACCCAAAAATTGGCTGTTTTGGAACAGTTTTCATGTATTTATTTTTACAGCGTTCATCTGAGGAGTTAGGTCATGTGATAATTTTATAGAAAAGATCGTTACGGACGTGGCAATACCTAATATGCATACTTTTTCTTATTTATTTAAGTTTTACACAATTATAGCATTTCTGAAACCAAAAAAATGATGTTTTAGTGTCACTATAGTCTGAGAGCCATAGCTTTTTTAATTTTTGGGTGATTGTCTTAAATAGGGTATAATTTTTTGCGGAACGAGGTGACGGTTTGATTGGTACTATTTTGGGGGTCATAAGCCTTTTTGATCGCTTGCTGTTGCACTTTTTGTGATGTAAGGTGACAAAAATAGCTTTTTTGGCACTGTTTTTTTAATTTAATTTTTATGGTGTTTATCGGACGGGGTCTATCATGTGATACATTTATAGAGACGGTTGTTACGGACACGGTGACACCTAATATGTGTATTTTATAATATTTTTTCATTTTCCTATAGGAAAAGGCAATTTCTTTTTTTAATTTACATTTTTTTTTTTTTTTTTTTTTTTCATTTTTATTATTTTCACTTTCTTTTTTTATCAAGTCCCTCCTGGATCATGAAGATCCAGTGGGGCTGATGGCTGTACTATACTTTGCATTGCAAAGTATAATACTATTAGATGCCCTGTAATGCCCTGTAGGTGGCAACAGCGGACGCTTTTGCAAAGCGTCCGGTTGCCATGGCAACCATCGGGTGCTGCAATCACAGCGCTGCAGCCCCGATGGTTGAGAGAGGGAGCTCCCTCCCTCTATTAACCCCATAAATGCCGCAACCGCGGCATCTATGGGGTTACAGGAGAGTGTCAGCATAGAGCTGACACTCTCTGCTGATGGTGGCGGCTCAGTAATGGAGCCGCCACCATCACACACAGCAGGGGGATCGGGGGGGTTCGGGGGCAGCGCTGGAAAGGGGGGGGATCGGGGGGTATGGCCGCCAATATTGAGGGAGGCTGGGGCAGGAGGGGCAGGTGAGAATGAATGCATAGGGCGGGGAGGGGGCGGACCGCATCAGGGCAGCTGCCTCTAGATGAGCTGCAGGCGGACACAAGGGGGGCTTGGAAGGGCACAGATGGGGTGCACAGCCACAGATCGGGGGCACAGATGGGAGGGGGTATTATGAGGACCCTACCTGATTTCATGCTCTGATCTGCAGAGCGCAGATCAGAGCATGAAACCGGCATTTTTTTTCACTGCCGCGATCCGATTGGTTAGTCTACACAGACTAACCAATTGGATCGATTGTCGGCAAGGGGCCACTCTGATTGGTCCCTTGCCGGCATTACTAGACTGTATGCTGTCCGTGACAGCAGCAGGGCTCGGGCAGAAGCTTTAATCCAAGCGCTTTGCAGCGCTTGGATTAAAGAGCTGGTTTGACGTTTATATACGTGGTAGCTGCACGGGGTATGTGCAGCTATCACGTATATATACAGATTGCGGTTGGGAAGGGGTTAAACATTATACAGCAGCCTCACTCCATCAGTGAGAGTACTCACAGACAATTCCATCATTAGTCCAGGAATAGATCAAGAGCTCCTCTGCATGCAGCCTGCTAGATCCAGGAGCAGTCATGAAATGGAGGAAATACAGTTCCAGGTTAAAGGTTACTGCCTTTGACTCTGAGAAAAATACACTTCCTGTAAAGTTCTGGCAAAGTAGAAACTAACTTTGACCCTTAGATGGCAGCAACGTCAAACATAACATTTCAGTATTATCTTTACAGCACATTGCACACATTCATTATGCACAAAATGGGCAGAACACTCCCTGTCTGGCATAATTTATTATGTCACTACCTAAATAACTACTGCTATGCAGAAAAAACATAAAAACAGGAAATGGAATTCTAGCTAATCTGAAACTAATACTATGATGTCAGTTATAGGTCTAAGATAAATTTTGGAAGTCCCATTCTTTGCAATCTTGACCTCCACCTTCCTAACATTGCCATCCCTGCTTGGAAGAGCATTGACAATAAGTCCTACAGGCCACTCGTTTCTGCTCTCTTGGCTATACTACAACAGAACAACATCACCCACTTTTACATTTGGGGGATCCTCAGTCCATTTCCTACGGTGTTGCAGATTTGACAGATACTCCTGTGGCGAAACCAACCTCGCCACTGGGTTTTTGAGGGGCCTGGCTGCTGGCCTCTTGCCCCAGGATTATGGGCCCTCTCATCAGCCAGGTCTCATTTGTTCACAAAGGACTTGAACTAACTTGAACTCCTGGTCTAATTCGTGGCATTGTGGGATGTTAAATGTCTGTGTATTGAAAAGGGTTGTGACATTGTATGTTTAAATGGTGATTTCTGTTCTGTTGTCCCCACATGTGTATTGGTGATTTCCCTTTGTCTTGAGAGATAATTGGATTACTCCTCGGGTGTCTCCAGGGCAGAGAGGAGGAAACCATGATGCATTGTGGGGATGTATTGTCACTGTGTATCCTGAATTGCTACATATCTGTCCTGTGTCGCAGTCTCCCTTCTGGTCCCCTAGGGGCGTGAACGATTGGTTGCTGTACTTACATTCTATGTGTTGTAACATATTGATTGGTTGTATTTCAAAACCCTGTGGGCGGACCTGTATTTGCAACAACTGTAATAAAAACCAGGCTGGGTGTGCCAGCACCTCAGACCACTGCTTGACCCTCAACACGGAGCCTTGTCTCGTTATTGGGGGGATCCACTGTATGCTGTTAGAGACTGATTGCCAGGAGTGTAAGCTGATTCCTGTTCGTCTGCTAGCAGCTATTCGTGAGGTCCCAGTTTGGAGTGCTATTTTGTATCCAGTTCGGGAGTTTGGTGTTCTGCAGTAGCTGTGCCTGTCTCTCAGAAAGGGGCATATCGCCTAAATGGATTTTAACCTCTTGTCTGCTGAAACAATCCGTTACAACTCCCTCTTCCATCTTTTCCAAAAGGTGTCTGCCAAGCATTGTACTTGCTTCCATTGTTTTGCATGAACTTGTGCTGTACTTATGCTTCCAGATGGAGCAGACAAAGAGTTCACCTTTTGAGTCAACAACATTGCTGAGGTAAGGATCATAGGTGTATCTGGGTCTGAGGACACAGGAACTATAGGCCTGGCATTCATAATAGCTGTAACCTCTGCCATAAAGGTGCTTAAAGTCTCATGGGTCAAGTGAGCAGTTTTGGTTTGTAGCAACATAGCGTCCAAGATTCGCCTGGCAATACCTATAAGTCTCTCCCAGACACCACCCATGTGTGAGGAGTGTGGAGGATTAAAGACCCATGTACATCCTCTGTCTTGGAGAAAGTCTTGCAATTGTGATTCGCTGGCACAAATGTTAAGTTCCTTGCAGGCTCCTACAAAGTTTGTTCCTCTGTCAGAACGGAGCAGTTTTGCTGGGCCACGAATTGAGAAGAATTTCCTCAAGGCAATAATAAAGCTTGATGTTGACATGGTTTCAAGTAGCTCTATGTGTACAGCTCGGGCGGACAAACAAGTGAAAAGGACTGCCCATCGTTTACTGTCTGCGCTGCCTCCTCTAGTGCGGCGGGTTAAAACAGACCACGGACCAAATACATCTAAGCCCACATTGGTGAAAGGTGGTTGAGCATTTACTCTGTCCTCTGGTAGCTCTGCCATCTTTTGACTTTGTAACCTTCCTCGCAGCTTGCGACAGATGACACATTCGTGTATAACAGCGGATACCAAGCGTTTGCCACCAAGAATCCAGAAACCTGCGGATCTAATTGCACCCTCTGTGATGTGTCGCCCTTGGTGAACTACTTGTTCATGATAGTACCTAACAAGCAGTGTCGCAATGTGGTGATTATAAGGTATAATGACAGGCTGTTTCTCTTCCTCTGAAAGTTCTGCAAGAGACAAACGTCCACCTACTCTCCACCACTCATTTTTGTCTAAAAAGGGGCTAAGCCTCCTAAGATGGCTTTGTTTCGGGAATGTCTTTTGTTTTTTAATGCAGTCAATTTCCTTCTGGAAATGTTTGTTTTGAACAGAAGAGATTATAACAGACTTTGCCTGAGCAAGTTCTTCTAGATTGACTTGTTCATGGAAACTTTCCCACCTTCTGACCTGATTGCTGCTGGTTTCCCTCTGGAAGGTTTTAGTGACATGGATGAGTCTGGCTAGGGTCTTAAATAATATCTTCCAGCAAGAAAATCTATCAAAACAATGTGAGTGAAGTGTGGCTTCAGAAGCTCTGGTGCTGAAGCTTGTAATTTCAAATCTGATTTCAGGGTCAGCTTCAGGCTCTATGAGTGGAAAAACATTAGCAGTGTCTATATCCTCACAGTGTGGCTGGTAAATACCAAACATTGGTAGATACCAGTTCCTTGTCTGTCTCAAGTGGTCCTGCAACTTCAGCGTGATCATTGTCTAGCATCCCCTTAATGAATTCAGTGAAATCTCTTTTCACTTCTGGCTTTCTCTGCAGTGTTTTGCTGAGTGAATGCAAACGCTTCATGGCTTGCTCCCTGTTACTAGGCAAAACACGTCTGGGTGTGCGAAAGGGGAGAGGAGCCACCCAACTGTGATTGTCATCTTGGTAGGCTTCTTTATCCATAATTTGCAAGAAGATCTGATCCTCTATAGAGAGGGCCTGTTTATCATCATCTTTAGTTCTCTGGAACACTGTAATCCCTAGATTGTCTGTCTCAATGTTGGAATTTACTTCTTCTTTACCATATAGTGTAGAAGAGTCACAGTGTTGTGTTGACCTGCCAAAGCTTTCCTTGACAATGAAGTTGTTGTGACAGGGACTGAGAAGAGATGTGCGTCCATTTGTTAACACAAATGTCTTCAAAGTGCTAATGTTGTCAGGCTGGTGCACTGTCCCCAGGCAAACTTCTCCTTCAATGACCCACCCCAGGTCCAGTCTCTGTGCATAGGGGGCATTATAAGGTCCATTGATTTGCTGGCGTACCTTGTGTACCTGAAGGATATCTCTTCCAAGAAGTAGAAGGATAGAAACATCTGGCTCAACAGCTGGGATAAGGTGAGCAATTGAGCCGAGGTGGGGGTGGTGATGAGCTACTTCTGGAGATGGAATCTCAGTTTTGTCGTCAGGTATCATGCCACACTCTATTAGGGTAGGAAGTAGGAACTGCACTTTCTTATTGAAGGATTCAATGGTAAAGTCAGTAGCTCTTCTCCCTGTGGTTTCAATTGTCCCTGCACATGTTCGTAGAGTGTATGGAACTGCACTTGCCTTAAGGTTAAAGATATCAAAGAAATCTGACTTTGCAAGGGATCTGTTGCTTTGTTCATCTAGCACTGCATACATTTTCACTGCCCTTTCTCTCTTGCCAGTGGGATACACAGTCACTAGACAGATTTTAGAGCATGATCGTGCACTTTTGCCTTGTCCACATACTTCTGTGCAATTAGACATTACAGAGGAGAGTGGGGTCTCTTGTTGCTCCCTGCCCTGATCTTTCCTGGGTTCTACAGTCTCTAGTGGGGCAGGAGCAGGGCCAGGGTGCGAAGCTGCAATATGTCTCTCACTGCCACATTCTGTACATTCTACTGGTATTTTGCAGTCTTTGGCAATGTGATAAGTAGATCTGCAGCACTTGAAACAGATGCTGTTTTGTTTAAGGAAGGACATCCGCTCTGCAATGCTTTGCTTCTAAACCTTTTGCATTTCTTTAGTGGATGTGTTTTTTTGTGTATTGGACAATGTCTATCAGGGTTTTGTACCTTGTGGGTGCTTTGGTAGTCTGTGACTTCTGAAGGTACAGCTGTTTTGTGTGTGGATACATAGGTCCTACCGTGAGGTCTGTGAGGTCTCTCAGGTCTGTGTGATTGATTGCCGCTTGTGGTGAAGGCGAAACTGGGATCACTTCGGATTTTCGCTTGCTGTCGGACAAACCTAGAAAACACAGAGAAAGGGGGAAAAGTGACTCCATAATCTTCTTTGAATTTACCTCCTACAGACATCCACTTGTCTTGCAGATTTGAGGGTAGTTTCTCTACTATGGGATTAGTGCCTCTAGCTGTATCTAGATACGAAAGTCCTTGCAAGTAGCCATCCTCTTTGGCATATTCTATCTCTAGTAGAAGATCACTTAGTTCTTGTAGCCACACGTTGTCTCTGTAGCCCACCTTGGGAAAGACTTCAAGTTTTTTTCAACAGTGCTCCTTCTATTACCTCTGGGGATCCATACGTTTTTTCTAGTCTTCTCCAGGTCATGTTGAGTCCTGCTGCAGGATTGAACAGGTTTGCTCTTCTCATTCTCTTAGCATGCTCTGCTGACTCAGTACCAAGCCATTTTATCATTAAATTAAGCATTTCTGCTGGTGATATGTTCAGACCTTCAGTGGCATTCAGAAAGGAAGATTTCCATGCCCAATAGTTTTCAGGACAGTCATCAAACTGGAGAAAGCCTGAGCTAACCATTTCTTTGCGGATGAGATATTTGGTGACATCCACTGCACATTGTTGTTCGCACATATAATCTGTAGGTTGAGGTGATGGGAACACTTGTTTTTTGTTCTTAGGGGTTTCTGGTGCTTCCTTCTTGGTTTGCTGGAAGCCGCTGACCTCATGAGGTTGATTGGGCCTGCTCAGAGGGTATGTTGATCTCGGCCTGAATTCCTTTGCTTCAGGTTTAAGAGACTGTTCCTTTGTATGCGCATCAGTAAGGTTCTGGACGTACTCACTTGTACGATCTGCAGAGAATAGAGGTTTTTCTGGAACCTCTGAGTCTTTATATGATTTTTCACTTCCTGAACGACTTGTTTCCATGTAGGCAGCGGCCTCTGCTTCAGCAACTGCAGCTGCAGTCTGTCGCTGCAGGATGAGCAATTTTGATTCTAATTCCGCTTCTTCTTGTGCTATGGCAGCTTGCCTAGCTGCTCTCTCTTGAGCTATGGCAGCTTGCCTAGCTGCTCTCTCTTGAGCTAGGGCAGCTTCCCTCGCTGCTCTCTCTTGAGCTAGGGCAGCTTTCCTCGCTGCTCTCTCTTGTGCTAGGGCAGCTTCCCTAGCTGCTTTCTCTTGTGCTATGGCAGCTTCCCTAGCTGTCTCTTGTGCCAGGGCAGCTTTCTTTGCTGCTAACTCCTGCATCATCATGGCTTCTTTTCCTGCGTACTGTAGCTGGACGCGGGCAGCTTCTGCCTTGGCACGAGCTCTAACTGCTGAGGAACTTGCTGAGGACATCTTGCTATCCCGTGAAGATCTAGACACATGTGACCGGGCATCGTCTTGCTGGGCACTGGGAATGTTCTCCCTGCCTTGCTGTGTTGGCGGTAGCATGTCATCAGCCTGGTACTTTGTCCCTGATCTTAGACTCATGCTGCAGTAATGGCGTCTCAGTTTATTCCAGACCGCCAAGTGGATTGTCTTTTTACTGTTCTGCTTCGCGTTATTGAACTGTTGTATAACACTAGTCAGACAGCTTAACAATAATTCAGAAGTCAAGAAACGTGAGACATCAGATCTGTATGTATTCTCTTTTCTGAATAACTTTGTAAAACTACAATATAAACATAAACAAAACATATGTGTCAGTACATTAAACATTATACAGCAGCCTCACTCCATCAGTGAGAGTACTCACAGACAATTCCATCATTAGTCCAGGAATAGATCAAGAGCTCCTCTGCATGCAGCCTGCTAGATCCAGGAGCAGTCATGAAATGGAGGAAATACAGTTCCAGGTTAAAGGTTACTGCCTTTGACTCTGAGAAAAATACACTTCCTGTAAAGTTCTGGCGAAGTAGAAACTAACTTTGACCACTAGATGGCAGCAACGTCAAACATAACATTTCAGTATAATCTTTACAGCACATTACACACATTCATTATGCACAAAATGGGCAGAACAGCAGGCTTTAAAGTTTCTGTGGATCCCTGGTGTTGTCCTTGGCCGAGGGGAGGAGACTGAAAACTACATTCTCCTGGGCGATGAGCAGGAGCCAGGGCGCTCCACCGCTTTCAATTTAGTGCAAATGGGGCCTTCATGCTCCAGTGTTTTGAAGAAGAACCCCCGTATCAAAAGCATAAAGTTCAAGGACCAGTACTGGGTGGCAACGTACTTAGACCCCCGGTACAAACACTAAATGGCAGACATGTCAATAGCATCACAGAGGGCTGTCAGAATGCAGTATTTCCAGGCCTTGCTGCGAGAGATGCTGCATTCTGCTGTTGCAGGCACTGGCAGAGGAATTTCCACCCACAGCGAAACAGGTGCGGGTACCAATCCTACCGCGCCTGCAAAAAGAGGGCGGTTTGAAGATGTGTTGGTGACTTCAGATATGAGATCATTCTTGCAGCCAACCCATCGACAGACGCCCTCCGGATCCAGCCTCAGGGAGCGCCTAGACCGACAGGTGTCCGACTACATTGGGCTTACGGCCTATGTGGACGCTCTGAGAAGTGAGGAACCCTTGGACTACTGTGTGTACAGGCTTTACCTGTGGCCAGAGCTTGCACAATTTGCCATAGAACTCTTGTCCCTCGTCGAGTGTCCTGTCCGAATGGACGTTCTTTGCAGCAGGGGGGATCGTGACCGATAAGAGCACTCGCCTAACTCACAACAATGTGGTCTATCTCACATTTCTAAAAATAAATGAGGCATGGATCTCTGAGGAATTAAACACCTGTGACGACCACGTGTAATTGAATTTCCTCATGCCAGTCTACACATATCCGCCACTACCCAGAACAAAGAATGGTCCCTGTCTTATGTAAATACAGCGGAATAAAAGGCCTTTTTTTTGTCCAATGAATGCCTAATGTTTGGGGCCTGTACTCCACTGGCCTGCAGTAAAATTGATATCCAATGACCGTCTAATATACCTCCAGCCACATAATCACTTGATCTTTTCTGTCCGGTGAATGCCTAATGTTTGGGGCCTATACTGCACTGGCCTGCAGTAAAATTGATATCCAATGACCGTCTAATATACCTCCAGCCACATAATCACTTGATCTTTTCTGTACATTGAATGCATAATTTTTGGGGCCTTTAATCTAACTGGCCAAGAGTAAAATTGTTATACGGTGATCACATAATGTATCTCCAGCCACATAATCACTTGATCTTTTCTGTACGGTGAATGCATAATGTTTGGGGCCTGTACTCCACTGGCCTGCAGTAAAATTGATATCCAATGACCGTCTAATATACCTCCAGCCACATAATCACTTGATGTTTTCTTTCCGGTGAATGCCTAATTTTTAGGGCCCGTACTCCCGTGGCCTAAAATACATTTTTTATAGGCTCCAGCAGGGCACATGTTTTAGAATTTCCCTTTAAGAAGCATAAAAATGGCCCTCTGATTAAAATACATATTTTTGTGGGAATTTTTGTCATTGATCCTCCTCTAGTATGTCACTGTCCATGTTGTGGGACTATTTGTGCAATTCTAGCAAGTATTTTGTGGCTGCAAATATGACCTGAAGGTTTTCCAGCTTCGCCTGCCATTAAAGTTAATGGGGCCCGCCGCGAACTTGCGGTTCGCGAACATTTAATCGTTCATCCATCACTACTGCCCAGTCTTCTCCCTACTTTACTCACCAACCCCAACCCCAACTAAATCCCCACTGTCCCCTCCTATATCCCACTCACTATCTACACTATCTAACCCCTTATTAGTATGACCCCCTCAACCTCCCTCCAGATCCTAGTGTAAAAGCTCCTCCATCTTTATACCCATTTTTTCCCCCAAGGAAATTGTTCCCTCTCCATTAAGGTACAGCCCTTCCCTACTGTACAGCCTGTAACCAACCGAGAAGTCGGCCCAGTTCTCCATGATCCCAAACCCTTCCTTCCTTCACCAGCATCTGAGCCACTTATTTAACTCCCTAAGCTACCGTTGTCTCTCTGGTGACATTTGTAGCACTGTTAGTATTTCTGAAAACACTACCTTGGAGGTCCTGGACTTGAGCTTAACGTCAGGTCTAATTTATTGCTATGGACTTAACTGTGCAGAGCTCCAAGATTGAAGTAATGGCCCCATTACAGGGTGGGGAGGGTGGCAACAGCAGCAACAGTGGCAGTAACAGTGACAATAGTTACCCCATGACAGAGTGGGGAGGGTGTCAGTACCAGTGACAGTAGTGGCCCCATGACAGAGTAGGGAGGATGGGGGCCAACAGCAATGACAGTAGCAGGAACAATAGTGGCCCCATGATAGTGTGGGGAGGTGGGGCAGCAGCAGTGACAGTGACAATAGTGGCCCTATGACAAAGTGGGGAGGGGGGACAGCAGCAATGGCAGAAGTGCAGTAAAGCCTCTTTCAGATGGTGGTCAGTATTTAGTCAGTATTTTGCATCAGTATTTGATCAGTATTTGTAAGTCAAAAACAGGAGTGGGTCCAAAACAGAGATACAATGTAGTAGACATATTTGCATCTCTTCTGTGTTTTGGTCAAAGTCCTGCTTTTGACTTACAAATACTGATCACATACTGACCAAATACTGAGCATGTGAAAATGTCCTTACGGATGCTCAAAATACAGGATCCTATTTTTTATGTTCTTCTGACGGATTAAAAGAACGGAAAAATAAACAGTGATGTCACCATGGACAAGCAGGGGCAATAGTGGCCCCATAAGAGAGTAGGGATGGGGCCCACATCAGTGGCAATAACAGGACAATAGTGGCCCCATAGCAGAGTGGGGAGGGGGACAGCAGCAGTGATGGTGAAAATAGTCACCCCATGACAGAGTGGGGAGAGAAGGCAACAGTAGTGGCATACAGCACAAGATGGTGGCACAGTAGTAGCAGAACCCAACAACAGCAGTGTGATAGCAAGGCCTAGTGGCATGCATATCCAAATGTAACATATATATCAGTAAGCCAAGAAGCCCCATTGTAAAAAAGACACAGTGGGCGGGTGACATCAGGTAGGCGACAGCATCAGAATGGTGGCATCAGCAAATAGCCAGAAGCAACGGCCCATTTTGCTGAATATTCTGTTGTAGTAGCACACTACATTATGATCATTAGTAGCATAAGGATTTATTCTTTTGCATCACACACCAGAGTGGAAATCCTGGTTGATCCACACCTGATTTATTGTTATGATGTTTAATCTCTCAACATTTTGGTTCTCTTAGGGGCAACTATGTCTCCTGCCGCACTGAACACCTGCTCTGATGCTACACTACTGGCGGGCAGGAAAGCATGCTCATGGCAAACTCATTGCAGCTGCAGCCACACTTCAAGTTTGCATGCCCTGTAGTCCAGGGGATCTTGGATCATGGGTGACAGGGTGCAGTCCAAGTATGCCACCACCTCCCGGTTGAGGTTCTGCTGGATGTCCCGCTGCTGCTGTTTGGTTTCTTCTGAAGCAGGCTGAAGAAAACTGTTCATCAGAGACTCCAGACTAAAGTTGCTACATATGGTGCTGGTGCTGCTCCTGCCCTCCCCCCCCCCCCCCACCACCAGTCATGGCATTGAAGCGTGAGCGAAGAAGGTCACTCTCATCAGACCTTCCTAATAGGCAGCGAGTAACCGACTACATAGCATGTCTCTATAGTAGTCAATTTCTGCATCCCTCTGTAAGAAGATCTAAAAAATGCCCCCATTTTTGACCGGCAGTGAGGGTCTAACAATGGTCCAACAGTTATCCCTCTGACAAATCCTGACAATGCAGCTGTCACTACACAAACATTACAGAATGCATCTGGCCATTTGAGCGAGGGGCTCCTTCTCCACTACATACTGCAACGGTCTCTCTGGGTCATCTGCATCATCTTTGTCATCATTCTCCAGCTCCTCCTGTTCCTCTCCTGTCACTTAGGCAGATAAACCACCTAGTTGTGTATACATTTCCTGGGCGTTTATGTCCTTTTCCTCGTCCTCATCCTCCTCCTCTGCCAGTTCATCCTCCTCAGTGCAAAGGTGAGATGTAGGTGCCCTGTATTCTATCTCCTCGCCAATCAGATTTCTCAGCATCCCCTCCAGGACATCAAGGAGTGGAATGACATCATTCATCCAGTAGTTCTGCCGGCTGAGAAATAAAGGGGCCTCCTCAAAGGGCCTGAGCAAACAGCATGTGGCATGCATTAGCTGCAACTGGCTAAAGTGGAAATTACACCGGAGAGTAAACGTGTCCATCTGCTGCATTAGGAAATCATTGACCGCCTTCCTCTTCTCGTACAGGCGGTCTAACATATGGAGTGTGGAGTTTAAACAGGTGGAAACGTCACATATCAGGTAATGTTAGGGAAGT